>NC_045628.1:40972045-41275075 GCF_009829155.1 Mustela erminea | reverse complement strand
TTTCTTTCTCTAAGAATTAGCAGTCCGAGAGTTCTTTTTTTTTTTTTTTTTAAAGATTTTATTTATTTGACAGAGAGAGATCACAGGTAGGTAGAGAGGCTGGCAGAGAGAGAGAGAGAGGGAAGCAGGCTCCCTGCTGAGCAGAGAGCCCGATATGGGACTCGATCCCAGGACTCTGAGATCATGACCCGAGCCGAAGGCAGCAGCTTAACCCACTGAGCCACCCAGGCGCCCCGAGCAGTCAGAGAGTTCTAATCAAGCAAACTCCTTCCATTAAACAATACAAATGAGTACCATATTATATCATTTTAACTGTGTCTGAGCTAGATAAGCCACAAATACAGTCAGTTTTCATCTAACATTTTGGTCCCAGAGCCTCTTAAAAATGAAAACCAACAAAAAGTCCTTTTTTAATTTATGAAGCTGAACATGTATTACTTGAGTTAAAAAAAAATACACACACATATATATATATACATTTTACACATATCTATGCAAATATAAAAAATAAATACATGATTTATGTAACTTTATTAATTTTTATGAAAAATTACCCAAACTTTAGAAATGAGGCAAAACATTAACAGCAATCCTTTCAATATCTCTCAAGATGTTGGAGGCATCAGAGGCCCACCTCTCTCTAAGGCTCATGTAACTCTGACACTACTCACAATTAAACAGGATCCAGATATTTTGACATTTTATAGTTCTGGAAAGTTACATAAAATGAACAGCAACTTGAAAAGATGAAAAGAATTTTTAGGCTTTTAATGGTGTAACTAATTTCTGTCTAGAAGACAAGGCAATGGAAAAAATGATGGTTTAATTATAGTAAGGACCCTAGCCAGATTGTATCTAATTTAGCAATCTTCAGGCTTTCTTTCTTTTGCATCCTCTTTCGAACTGATGAAGTTTTAGAATATACGTGAGTTTCAATGGGGTGAGGTCCGGGGCCAATGACCAAGAAAGATTTCTTGAGACATATTTGGTGCAAAATGGTGGTTTATTAAAGCACAGGGACAGGACCCATGGGCAGGAAGAGCTGCCACCCTGGGGATGTGAGGAGTGGTCTATAATATAGTCTAAGTTGGGAGACGGTTAGGGATGGCCTAAGTCTCTAAAGAATTTTGGAAGCAAGGTTTCTAGGACCTTGAGGGGCTAACTATTGTCTGGGGAAAAGGTTATTCATTACCAGTAATAAAACCTTCTCCTGAGATCCTTTAGATATATATCAGAGGGCCATATGCTTGGGAATGATTCTCGACACTATCTTGGAAGTTTAGAAATAAAGTTTCCTAAAGGAATTGTTAAAGTGGACTTACAGGATCCTGGTTGGGGGTAGGGGGTTGGTCAAGCTAGGATTGTCCTTTGCCCTTAGCAAAGCCTTAAGGTGAGCGTAGTTGAGTCCCTAGAGGAGGATCACTCTGCCTGTTTATCAGTAGGTAAGGAAATGTAATAATTTTCTTCTGCCTGTTTCCCACATCAGAACCACATTATCATCCTGGCAGTCTCTTCATTTAGTTAAACTGAACTTCATCATGTCCTTATATGTATTTGAATGAGAATTATGTATTTAACATTTACAAAATTTTGTTTTGACACAGTTAGAAAAGGAACAATTGATCTTTCTTAAAACACAAAAAGACAGAAACTTGTACCTTAAGTGTGGTTTAAACCAGTTTCCCAAATTTGACTAATGATAAGAATCACCTATGAAGCTTGATAGAGCCAAGAAAACTCTTTCTGTCTTAGATATTCAAAATTTCCAAGGAAGAGACCTGTTAATCTGTGTTTTTAGAGTCTTGGGTGACTATCACTAGCTAACTATGCAGAATGCAGATCTAGGACACTGATTCTAAAAATTGTAGTCCACATTTACCCCCAGTATTTTAGAACTTTGAGACTCATTTAATTATTTCTTCCCTTGACTTCTTTACTTAGGATAATCATGTATAACCCAATAAGACCAGTCAATTTTATTAAACTATAAATAGTAAAGCTCCAAGTTGATAACAAAGATTTCAGACTAATATAACTCTTAAATTTTTATAACCTCAAAGGTCAAGTACACATAACAGAATAATCTTCGCATGCTTTATATATTCTGAACATTGAAAAATTTTAAATTAGTGCAGCAAAAGGCAAATGTTAAACAAAATGTTACTTAACAAATTCACTTTACCTATTATTTACTATGCTTTCAAATGGATTCTTACAAAGAAAACAAAGAAAACTTTTATACATTGTATATATTGCATAGTAGTATTGAAGTCATGAAATAGTATAAATAATAGCAAATAAATGTTATGCTTATAGAGTGCTAAGTCCTGTTCTAGGTACCTTACATATATTATTCTCCTTTCTTACAACCACTCTATATCTTCTATACAAATGCTAATTCTTTTAATTGTTACAGATTTTTAATTTAAGGGTTTTAGCTCTATTTATATATGAGAGGACCACAATTCAGAGTGTTCAATAACTTGCTTAATTCACATGGCTAATGAATGATGGAGTAGGGGATCTTGACATGATCTGTCTCATGAGCTCATGTTTTTCCACCCTTAACTAATCAGTTATCTCAAAGTAATCCTTTGTTAGAATCTAAAAAGTGGAATTTCAATCATATATCTGGATCTTAAATAGTTACAAATAGATGACATACTACTAACTATACATCATAAATGCTACATTTCAATATAACCCTTAATATTTTAGAACATCCCCTCTCTTCAGCTAAACTTAAGGAGATCTTTATGTTGAGTAATATAGTATATGTAATAAATTGTTTTTTTCTTCCAAGTATCTGGTTTGCCAATGTTTCAGCCTTACACCTCTCCTCCTCATTCTGCCAAATCCATTTGAAATTGTTCTTCATAAAAAATTTTAAGTTTCTGAACTTTCTTTAAGTAGTCTTTTGAACATATTATGTCTTACATTTTCATTATTGTAATGTTGAAGTTAAAAAAAAGTCTTCTCCCAATTTCATATTATCTTATAACATTTTTCCTCACATTTCTATTCTCTTAACTTCTTCTTTTCCTTACTTCATTGTCCTTATTAGCATTCCCCCTACCTTCCCTTTTAGCACCATCTGTGAGTTTCCTGACTTTGCATTTACTCTCTTTTAACAACAATTAGGATGTTAAATAAGACTAAGACAGCACTAATCTTTGCTTTGTCCCCAGTAGGTTACTTCTAATTTTTTTTTCACTGTCTTCTACTAATAAACCTTGTTTACAAGTTCTTGGACAATTTGTAGTATATATTCCTAGCTCAGTTACACTATTGGGCATGTTGTAAAAACATCTTGTAATTGAAAAATGTATAGCATAATTTTAAAAGCCCTTAAATCATTATGTGGCTTTACACATTTTTTTCATCTCTGATTCACTATCAGTTTCCAGTAAATGAGAATGCAAATGTACTTTAATTATTCTTAAAAACCTATTTTTCTAAGTTCATATTATTTGTCTGAAAAATGATTTTAATTGTTAAATAATATATTTAAAACCTGTATCATGAAGTATTAATGGAATCAAATCACACACCACACTTCATTAGATCAAGTAAATAACTATTTGTTGTTGGTTTTCATGCAGGGAATGGCAGAAATATGACAGGTCACAGAAACCTTGTGTTTTCTGTGGTATGGAAAGTTTAACATTTAGTCCCAACAAGGGATCTTCTGAGTTTTCTATTTTCTCTTCCATAATTGTAAGCAGTTTATTCATAGTCTCCCAAGGACATGGTAGGACATTTGAGCAATATTTGTAGAATGAGAGAGCAGTCTGGGACATCAACATAATTGAACATTTCTGGTTTATTTCAGTCACCTCAAAATTAATCCAGTCTCTTAGATTTTTAAATTTTTGCCATTATTCTTTATATTCTTCTAATATGATACCTGGATTTTGGAGAAAGTATGAACATTTTGTGCTGGACATCAATCCCCTTACCATACGTTGATTCTCATTCCCTCCAAGGTGTGGATCTTGTATTTTAAGTTCTTTGGTGTCTCAATTTCCATTGCTTCACTGTTGATTTATTTAAGTTTTCTTGGGCAATGCAACTTGAACACTTAGGGTGGATTTTCTTTTAAGCTTTAATGTCTCCAGTATCCAGTCAGTCTACTGAGAACTTACTTGTTTAGATTGTGCTAGCCTTCCAATCGTGAAATCCAAAAGAAAACATCTGATTCTTATTTTGTTGACCTTAAATAATTTCAATAGGATGAGCAGTGAGCATTAAGCTGTGTTTTTTTTTTTTTAAAGATTTTATTTATTTATTTGACAGAGAGAAATCACAAGTAGATGGAGAGGCAGGCAGAGAGAGAGAGAGGGAAGCAGGCTCTCCGCTGAGCAGAGAGCCCGATGCGGGACTCGATCCCAGGACTCTGAGATCATGACCTGAGCCGAAGGCAGAGGCTTAACCCACTGAGCCACCCAGGCGCCCCTAAGCTGTGTTTTTAATAAAATATTTCTAAAGTTCATTTTGTAATTCACTGTATAATATAAAAGTAAATTAATCTATATACCATAAATAATGTGTTTTTCATATTTATTTTGGAAAGTGTACTTCCATTAATTTAAAAAAATACATTTCCTGCATGGAACAACATGAATGTTAAGAAAACCAGCTGTCTGTATCTTTTCTTAATTGCTTCATAAGATTTATCTGTAAGATATATCTGTAAGTTATGTAGATATTTTATATAAGCTTTACAAAATATATCTATAAGCTATATAGATATTTTAACTAAAAAGACAAAACCTCTCAATTTTTTTATGTTTTAATTTTATTTATTTGCTGAAGAGAGAGTGACTATGCATGGAAGAGAGGCAGAGGAAAAGGGAGACAGACAGTGAGAGTAAGTGGGGGAAGAGGCAGAGAGCGAGAGAAAGAATATCAAGCAGACTCTCCACTGAGTGTGGAGCCTGACCTGGGGCTCAATCCCATGGCCCTGAGATCTCGACTTGAGCTTAAATCAAGAATTAGACACTCAACTGACTGAGCCGCCCAGGCACCCACCAACTGGCCTTTGAATTCCATGGATATACTGATCTCTTCAATTTATAAGTTAGCTATTAGTTACATGATAGTTAATTTTTTTGTGTCAATTTGACTGGGCTACAGGGTGCCTGAAATTTGGTCAAACATTTTTCTGGGTGTGTCTATGAGGGTGTTTCTGAATGAGATTAACATTTGAATCTGTAGACTGAGGAAAGTAGATTGCTCTCCCCAATATGGGTAGGCCTCATCCGATCCTTTGAAGGATAAGTAAGCTAAATGGAATAAAAAGCTAACTAAAAGAACTTTCTCTCTCCTTATCATCATTGTCTCCTTCTTCTTCTTCTTCTTTAAAGAGTTTATTTATTTGTTTGACAGAGAGAGAGAGAGAGAGAGAAGAGAACAAGCAGGGGGAATGGCAGAGGGGGATGGAGAAACAGGCTCCCTGCTGAGCAAGGAGCCTGACTCAGGGCTGGATCCTAGTAACCTGGGACCATGACCTGAGCCAAAGGCAGACACTCAGTTGAGCCACCCAGGAACACCTGATTGTCTGTAAGCTTCTTTAAGCTGAGACATTAGACATTTTATATATTATTATTAGATATCATACATTATACATATATATACACACACATATATATATATTAGATTTATATATTATTAGATTTACATATATTAGATTTATATTTCATATATAATATATATCATATGTATGTATATGCATATAGGGGTGTGTGTGTGTGTGTGTCTATCCTATTGGTTCTGTTATTCTGGGGAACCCAGACCAATATAAGCTGTAAGACAAATATATGCTATATTTTTTGTATTTTTATCTTGGACTCACCAGTGAAAGAAATGTAATTGTGGTTATTTTCATTTCTAGTGAAGTTTGTAGTGAACCAGTACTACTTACAAGGGGTATTATTATTCAAGGGGTGAAACATCAGATGGGCACATAATTCAGCAAAGATGGACACAAACCTAAAAGGAAAAAACAAACAAATGTTCAGTGTTCAGGTAAATTTGAGGGATTGAATATGCTTAGAATATAGTTTGCTAATCACCCACAATGTTAGCTTTAAGGTAAATTCAACACTGTATTTGTCCACTTATAAATATTAGTACAACATTCTGTATGCTGATTATGAATTCATATAATTATTGATTATGAATTTGTATAATTTCCAGCGAAAACTTTGAAATAAATTTTGGCAATAGCACACTTAATGATATTTTTCATTTAATAGATCTATTCATGGTGAATGCAGTCAGTCTATTTAAATAACATGATGATACTTTGCCCACCAGGTGACTATTTCTTTTAACTTGGCTAGAGAGATACAGATTATCCATTAGCTATGTTACATGAAGAATATATATCCACCTATTCTACACATTGTGCTCCTTCCATTTTCTTTTTATGTTAGTTACTTAGTAAATTATCACATAGACGTATTCACAACCTCAATGGCTATAACATATATAAATCTAGTTTCGTTTCGTTTTTTTAAAGCCCATACATAAGCATTAACATTTGTAGGAACTTTCAGGGATATATAGTTTACATCTGAATTTCCTGCAAAATACACAAAAGTAGCATAAATTAACATACTAAAACCCATTGCATTATTGAAAAATGCAATTACATGTCTTCATATTCAACCAAGAAAATATAATTGACAATTTAATGTGCTTCTAAACTTTAAACTTCCAGATTCAAGAAATAAAGTTGAAGTTATGACACTACCAATACACACATACCCACTTATTCGTTTTTTTCTTAAGTTAAAATGTTGAAATTATTATAATTTCTTGTTTTCATATCTGAAAGGGAATGCTTTTTCCATTATAAGAAAATCTTAATATATAGCTCTTATTTTAAAATATTTAAAATGGCATAATATATTCCATTTGCATATGATTTTTCAAATATACTTAATGGTGAGATCCAGAATTAATTTCATTCTATACGAAAATCACATTATTTTCTAAATGTTACAATTCAGCAAAGCATTAGAAAAAATGATTAAATATATATCCAATCCTTAATTATTCACACTAATGGAGAGGAAAAAAGGTATACGTAGCATTAAAACAAAGGTAAACTCCTAATTCATTTTTAGTTTTGGAGTATAATTCATCACATCCACACCTCTCTCTAGCAGCTCACACTTTGCGTCTTTCCATGGCAGTCCTAAGCTTTAATATCAAGGGATCAGAAAGCCTAACCAGAATCTTTTGGGATGTCAGGGTCCAAAGAATAATTCAGAAAACTGACATCTTATTAAATGTAAATTGATACTATATTAACAAAAACACATTATTTATGAGACTCAACATTATTTTAATAGGTAGGAAACACATCTTAGTGGTTATATTTATATTCATTCATTTATCACATATGTACTAGATGTATAATATCCTAAGCAATTTTCTATATGCTGAGAAAATAGTGTTGATGTAAACATAGTTCCTGCTTTGTAAACATTATATTCTAATAGTGAGGATTAGGCAATAAACACAAAATAGATACATATCTGTAGAGATAAGAGCTAAGAAAAATAAGTAAGAGTGATAGCATAGCTATTTTAGAAAGCATTATCTGAAAAGTATTTCTTATATGTCTTTCATCAGAGGCATAAATGAAATGGATAATGATACAAGGAAATAGCTAAGGAAAGAACAATAATTACAGAAGGAGCCACAAGTGCAAAGGCCCTGTGGTAACCATGTGCTTGCCATGTTTGAGTCCACATGATATCTGAAGATGAGTGAGGGGAGCAGATTATATAGGGCACTGTGGATCTAGGGTTTTATTCTGAATTACACAGGAAGATTTGGGAGATTCTGAGGAAGTTAATGTGATGTGACTTATATCTCATTAGAAGCCCTCATGTGGATATTAAACTGCAGGGAGAAGTGGATGGATGTGTAGTAATCAGTTAAGATGATGTGAAAACTAAGGTGTCTTGGAAGTGGAGAAATATTGTATTATAGACCAAGTAATAGTTGGTATTATTTTTTATTTTCAGTATTGGAAAGTTATTTTTAGACTCTTTTCAATCTACTATCCTATAGATTTTGGTTATATTCTTTCAACCATTTCTTTTTAAAAATTACATGAAAAATGGTCAATGAATAATTGTTTCACTCCTTAGAAACACAATCACTTTCTGCAGCATCCTCTTTGTACTGAAATTGCTCTTCCTATGAACACTAATAATTCTGTTAAATCCAACTCATACCTGAGCCTATGTAATTTTTTTTCTTAATATATTAAACTACTATTTTTATTTTAATTTAATATAATTTAACCTCTATATAGATCTCTTTTAGAGAGCATGCGTGGATAAAGCTTTGTTATGCAATCCAAGTCCCCTTTCCATACTAGAAATATCATTTCTTCATTGTACCATGCTCTCTCTCCTCATTGCCTTTACCCAATATGACCACTGGACCTTTAATACTTTCTTACTCTTCTTTTTTTTTTTTTTTAAGATTTTATTTATTTATTTGACAGAGTAAGATCACAAGTAGGCAGAGAGGTAGGCAAAGAGAGGAGGAAGCAGGCTTCCTGTTGAGCAGAGAGCCCAATGCAGGACTCGATCTGAGGACCCTGAGATCATGACCTGAGCCAAAGGCAGCGACTTAACCCACTGAGCCACCCAGGTGCCTCAATACTTTCTCACTTTTCTTAAAAAGTTCCAACCTCAGATCAAATGCCATTTAGTCAAGAAAGCTCTCTCTCACTTGCTGGGCCATATCGCCTGTTATAGCCTTTTAAATAATAGCATTTGTCATGCTTACTATTTTATATTTTTCTTGTGACTATTTAATTTATGTCTGTATCCTCTTATCTTTTTTGGTACTCATTATTAACTGTCCAAGCACTGGACTTGCCCTAAATCAGTGGCCTGAAAATATTTTTTAATAAAAGATTGGAGAGTGTCACTGAATCTTTTTCATTCCAATTCTGCATTAGGGTTTTCCACAGAAAAAGAGCCAATATGTTGTTAGATAGATATAGGGGTAGGGAGAGGGAGAAGGAGACAGATATGGAGGGGGAGAAGGATAGAGATATAGAAATAGAGATAGAAGTGGAGATTTATTGTAAGAATCTGCTCTTGCAGTCATGGAGGCCAAAAAGTACCACAATCTGCTGTCTATAAACTGAGAATCAGGAAATCTGGTGGTATAATTCAGTCTAAGTCTAAAGCTGTGGGAATTGGGGGAACTGAGAGTATGAATGCTAGAGTCTGATGGCCCCAGAAATAGGAGTTTTGATATGCCAGCTCAGAAAGAGAGAATAAGAATTTGTCCTTCCTCCACCTTTGTGTTCCACTTGGGCTCTCAGTGGATTGGATGATTCTATCTACATTGGTGAAGGCTGACCTTGACTCAGTCTACTGATGTAAACACTCATCTCTTCAGAAACATCCTCACAGACACACTCAGAAATTAGAAGGTTTTTTTTTTTTTAACGAAAGAAGATTGTTTATTTGTATTTTTACATAATCACTGAGAGTTCACAGATACCCAAATTATAGTACTAAGTATCTGATCAGATAACTCGCCAGAAATATAGAATCCACGCATTTACAAACTCAGAGGGTGAATTTGTAGAAGGGAAAATGGAAATGGAAATTTCATACTGTTTCTGAATCGTGGTTTCTTTGATTGTTCTTTCATAGCTGAATACAGCTGGATGAGTAGCAAATTCTCTTCATTCTCAATTTTGACATTAACACTGATTTCTGGTACAATAGGTGCTATCATCATCTCACTATAAAAATACATTATGTTCAAAAAGCTTTTTTTTTTTTTAATTTTTTATTTTTTATAAACATATATTTTTATTCCCAGGGGTACAGGTCTGTGAATCACCAGGTTTACACACTTCACAGCACTCACCAAAGCTCATACCCTCCCCAATGTCCATAATCCCACCCCCTTTTCCCAAACCCCCTTCCCCCAGCAACCCTCAGTTTGTTTTGTGAGATTAAGAGTCACTTATGGTTTGTCTCCCTCCCAATCCCATCTTGTTTAATTGATTCTTCTCCTACCCACTTAAGCCCCCATGTTGCATCACCACTTCCTCATATCAGGGAGATCATATGATAGTTGTCTTTCTCTGCTTGACTTATTTCACTAAGCATGATATGCTCTAGTTCCATCCATGTTGTCGCAAATGGTAAGATTTCATTTCTTTTGATGGCTGCATAGTATTCTGTGGAGAGCCATCCAGCAGATGCAAGGAGTCACGTAGACGAAAATGCCTGAAGATTAAGGAAGTGAGAATGATTGGCTAGGTAGGGTATGGGTGCGCTCGTGGCTGATGCATGAACAGCACCAGGAGCCAAGAGAGAAAAGCATGATTACTGCTTGAGAACAATAGAGCCCTCTGTGGTTACATAAGGGTTCACGAGGAGACCGAGTGCACAGGGCAGTGACTAGATAACTGGGCTGGACCGCCTACATGTATATTTTGCCAGAACTTGCTTGAGAGAGGAGTAGAAGTAGAAGTAAGAGTAGAAGTAGAAGTAATAGTAGTAGTAGAAGTAAAAGTAATGATAGAAGTAGAAGTAGAAGTAGTAGTAGTAGTAGTAGAGACGCTAATAGAAACCCTAATAAAGAAGTTTGCTCCTCATCACGTTTGCGGGTCGTTCTTGCTGGCGAGAGCGACAACTGGTGCCGACAACCCGGGAAACTGTCCGCATCGCAAAACGGAGATTGAGATAGAGCAACGATAAGGTAAGGAGTGCACCTATTTCTGTCTAGTGAGTGACAGGGAAAGTTCCTAGGATTAGGACAATACAAGTGAAAGTTTCCTCGGGATGGGGAACGATCTTAGTAGACGTAGAATGGAAGATCCCCTAAAAGACGTTCTCAAGATGAACGGTACCCCCTTAAAGGCAAAAACAGCCCGAGCCTTTTTAAAAGAAGTAGCAGAGATTGCCCCCTGGTTTATAGAAGAAGGGCTCCTAAATGTGCCACAATGGGAACACCTGGGCGAGGACTTAAAACTCTGTCCCTCTACATCCCCGGGGACTCTCGCCGTGTGGTCCCTGGTGAAAGTATGTTTGCATTCCCCCCGAGAGCCCCTGCAGCAAGCAGTACTACAGGGAGGGAAAGTTTTTGAGCAAGTGAAAGAAGAATCCCGTAAGGGCTCCTCCCGAGACTCGGGCTCCTCCCGAGACTCTGACCTTGAAAGCGAAAGCTCAGAAGGGATGTCAGAAAGCGAGTTGCAGGAGCTAGAAAAGATAGAGGCAAACAACAAGAAGGAGGAATCTCCCGGTCTCCAGACAGATTTGGAAGCCATGAGGCAACGACTTAAGGATAAAGAGGCGGAATTGCAAAAGGTATTAGGAGAGTTAAGGGTGCAGGGAGAAGTAATGGCGCAGCTGAGAGCAGGGGCGGAAGCCGCAGTTATGGCACAATCGAAATTAAAAACGAAAGTTACGCCGCTTCCGCATTCTAGCCCCACAGCGCCACCCCATGAATGGCCCCCGCCTTATAAGCCCAGCTGCACCAAGACGTGCTATTGTTCGGGCTGCGCCACGGAGAATTGGAGAGAGGTCCTTGGCCCGGGGAAAGGTTTTTTTCCAATGTTAGAAGATCAGAATCATCAGAGGTACCACCAGCCACTAGATTTTAAGTTGGTGAAGCAACTGAAGGAGGCAGTTAGCAGTTATGGGCCCCAAGCAGCCTTTACGGTCTCCCTTGTGGAGTCGCTGGGAGCACTCTACCTCGCTCCCGAGGATTGGGCCAACTTGACCAGGGCGGTATTAAGTGGAGGACAATATCTAAAATGGAAAATCCAAAATCAGGACAATTGTCTGGACACGGCACGGAGAAATGCAGCCGCAGGTAACCCGCAATGAAATTTGGAAATGCTGACAGGCACGGGGCCATATCTCGGGGCCCAAATGCAGAGTACATATCCCCCTGCGGTGTGTCAACAGATAGCCACGGCAGCCCTCAGGGCTTGGAAGACTCTGAGAGGGGCAGGAGACTTACAAGGCCAATTATCCAAACCCGACCCGGTGCTTAGATGGCACCGAGGTTCCCTTTGTGTTTTCCCACAGGATGCGCCTGCTCCACTCTGGGTGCCGGAGTGGAACCTGTGGAGGATGCTGCTAATGATGATGATAACAACGACGACCATCCTGCAACCTGTCCCCATGAAGGCGGAGTCAATTCAACTGTGGCCGAGACAAGAGACTGCCCAGCTTCAAGCCCTTCTTCAAATGGCTCAACATAGAGTGCAATCTTCTCACCCTAACTCATGTTTGTTACTGACGCTTAAAGCTTTGTGAGCTCTTTATTCTCTCACTTCCCTTCTCTGACGCACGCATGGTATGTTGTAGTAACAATTGTAGGAATACTAGTGGTAATTGTTCTTTTCATGTACCTCTTGCCTTATGCACTTAAAATTATACTCGCAGAAGTTTATAAGGTAAAAGCTATTGTACGTAACCACCAGTTAATCACTCGCAATAGGCTCAAAGTACCACCTTGAATGCCACTCAAGTATCTCTTGACTCCGTCAGCAATTGGGTTAGTATGTCATAACAATCAGTCTCATTCCTCAAAACCTGGGCAGGCATAAGAGCCCTGATCATATTGATGATTCTGGCTCAAGTACTCCTTCTAAAATGCATCTGTGGAATTGCGCAACAACAGCGGCTATAGCAACGGACTTTAATCTAAGCCATGATGGCTCTGGAGGCTGGTACCTCCCCCCAAATATGGCTTAATATGCTGGATCGGTAGCCAGAGACGGGTAAGACTGATCCCTCACCATAGCAACCTAAGACAGGGGCTCTTCGACCAGGGGGAATACCCGATGACGGGTAAGCATGTGTGCTGAGGATTGGCAACCTAAGACAGGCACGATCCCTGCCATATAAACAAATAAAAAAGGGGGAGCTGTGGAGAGCCATCCAGCAGATGCAAGGAGTCACGTAGACGAAAATGCCTGAAGATTAAGGAAGTGAGAATGATTGGCTAGGTAGGGTATGGGTGCGCTCGTGGCTGATGCATGAACAGCACCAGGAGCCAAGAGAGAAAAGCATGATTACTGCTTGAGAACAATAGAGCCCTCTGTGGTTACATAAGGGTTCACGAGGAGACCGAGTGCACAGGGCAGTGACTAGATAACTGGGCTGGACCGCCTACATGTATATTTTGCCAGAACTTGCTTAAGAGAGGAGTAAAAGTAGAAGTAAGAGTAGAAGTAGAAGTAATAGTAGTAGTAGAAGTAAAAGTAATGATAGAAGTAGAAGTAGAAGTAGTAGTAGTAGTAGTAGAGACGCTAATAGAAACCCTAATAAAGAAGTTTGCTCCTCATCACGTTTGCGGGTCGTTCTTGCTGGCGAGAGCGACAGTATTCCATTGTGTATATATACCACATCTTCTTGATCCATTCATCTGTTGATGGACATCTAGGTTCTTTCCATAGTTTGGTATTGTGGACATTGCTGCTATAAACATTCGGGTGCACGTGCCCCTTTGGATCACTACGTTTGTATCTTTAGGGTAAATACCCAGTAGTGCAATTGCTGGGTCATAGGGCAGTTCTATTTTCAACATTTTGAGGAACCTCCATGCTGTTTTCCAGAGTGGCTACACCAGCTTGCATTCCCACCAACAGTGTAGGAGGGTTCCCCTTTCTCCGCATCCTCGCCAGCATCTGTCATTTCCTGACTTGTTGATTTTAGCCATTCTGACTGGTGTGAGGTGATATCTCATTGTGGTTTTGATTTGTATTTCCCTGATGCCAAGTGATGTGGAGCACTTTTTCATGTGTCTGTTGGCCATCTGGATGTCTTCTTTGCAGAAATGTCTGTTCATGTCCTCTGCCCATTTCTTGATTGGATTATTTGTTCTTTGGGTGTTGAGTTTGCTAAGTTCTTTATAGATTCTGGACACTAGTCCTTTATCCGATATGTCGTTTGCAAATATCTTCTCCCATTCTGTCAGTTGTCTTTTGATTTTGTTAACTGTTTCCTTTGCTGTGCAAAAGCTTTTGATCTTGATGAAATCCCAATAGTTCATTTTTGCCCTTGCTTCCCTTGCCTTTGTCGTTGTTCCTAGGAAGATGTTGCTGCGGCTGAGGTCGAAGAGGTTGCTGCCTGTGTTCTCCTCAAGGATTTTGATGGATTCCTTTCACACATTGAGGTCCTTCATCCATTTTGAGTCTATTTTTGTGTGTGGTGTAAGGAAATGGTCCAATTTCATTTTTCTGCATGTGGCTGTCCAGTTTTCCCAGCACCATTTATTGAAGAGGCTGTCTTTTTTCCATTGGACATTCTTTCCTGCTTTGTCGAAGATTAGTTGACCGTAGAGTTGAGGGTCTATTTCTGGGCTCTCTATTCTGTTTCATTGATCTATGTGTCTGTTTTTGTGCCAGTAGCATGCTGTCTTGATGATGACAGCTTTGTAATAGAGCTTGAAGTCCGGAATTGTGATGCCACCATTGTTGGCTTTCTTTTTTAATATCCCTTTGGCTATTCGAGGTCTTTTCTGGTTCCATATAAATTTTAGAATTTTTTGTTCCATTTCTTTGAAAAATATGGATGGTACTTTGATAGGAATTGCATTAAATGTGTAGATTGCTTTAGGTAGCATAGACATTTTCACAATATTTATTCTTCCAATCCAGGAGCATGGAACATTTTTCCATTTCTTTGTGTCTTCCTCAATTTCTTTCATGAGTACTTTATAGTTTTCTGAGTATAGATTCTGTGCCTCTTTTGTTAGGTTTATTCCTAGGTATCTTATGGTTTTGGGTGCAATTGTAAATGGGATTGACTCCTTAATTTCTCTTTCTTCTGTCTTGCTGTTGGTGTAGAGAAATGCAACTGATTTCTGTGCATTGATTTTATATCCTGACACTTTACTGAATTCGTGTACAAGTTCTAGCAGTTTTGGAGTGGAGTCTTTTGGGTTTTCCACATATAGTATCATATCATCTGCGAAGAGTGATAATTTGACTTCTTCTTTGCCGATTTGGATGCCTTTAATTTCCTTTTGTTGTCTGATTGCTGAGGCTAGGACGTCTAGTACTATGTTGAATAGCAGTGGTGATAATGGACATCCCTGCCGTGTTCCTGACCTTAGCGGAAAAGCTTTCAGTTTTTCTCCATTGAGAATGATATTGGCGATGGGTTTTTCATAGATGGCTTTGATGATATTGAGGTATGTGCCCTCTATCCCTACACTTTGAAGAGTTTTGATCAGGAAGGAATGCTGTACTTTGTCAAATGCTTTTTCAGCATCTATTGAGAGTATCATATGGTTCTTGTTCTTTCTTTTATTGATGTGTTGTATCACATTGACTGATTTGCGGATGTTGAACCAACCTTGCAGCCCTGGAATAAATCCCACTTGGTCGTGGTGAATAATCCTTTTAATGTACTGTTGAATCCTATTGGCTAGTATTTTGTTGAGTATTTTCGCATCTGTGTTCATCAAGGATATTGGTCTATAGCTCTCTTTTTTGATGGGATCCTTGTCTGGTTTTGGGATCAAGGTGATGCTGGCCTCATAAAATGAGTTTGGAAGTTTTCCTTCCATTTCTATTTTTTGGAACAGTTTCAGGAGAATAGGAATTAGTTCTTCTTTAAATGTTTGGTAGAATTCCCCCGGGAAGCAGTTTGGCCCTGGGCTTTTGTTTGTTTGGAGATTTTTAATGACTGTTTCAATCTCCTTACTGGTTATGGGTCTGTTCAGGCTTTCTATTTCTTCCTGGTTCAGTTGTGGTAGTTTATATGTTTCTAGGAATGCATCCATTTCTTCCAGATTGTCAGAGTTGTTGGCGTAGTTGCTCATAGTATGTTCTTATAATAGTTTGTATTTCTTTGGTGTTAGTTGTGATCTTGCCTCTTTCATTCATGATTTTATTTATTTGGGTCCTTTCTCTTTTCTTTTTGATAAGTCGGGCCAGGGGTTTATCAATTTTATTAATTCTTTCAAAGAACCAGCTCCTAGTTTCGTTGATTTGTTCTATTGTCTTTTTGGTTTCTATTTCATTGATTTCTGCTCTGATCTTTATGATTTCTCTTCTCCTGCTGGGCTTAGGGTTTCTTTCTTTTTCTTTCTCCAGCTCCTTTAGGTGTAGGGTTAGGTTGTGTACCTGAGACCTTTCTTGTTTCTTGAGAAAGGCTTGAACTGCTATATATTTTCCTCTCAGGACTGCCTTTGTTGTGTCCCACAGATTTTGAACCATTGTATTTTCATTATCATTTGTTTCCATGATTTTTTTCAATTCTTCTTTAATTTCCCGGTTGTCCCATTCATTCTTTAGAAGGATGCTGTTTAGTCTCCATGTATTTGGGTTCTTTTCAAACTTCCTTTTGTGGTTGAGTTCTAGCTTTAGAGCATTGTGGTCTGAAAATATGCAGGGAATGATCCCAATCTTTTGATACCGGTTGAGTCCTGATTTAGGACTGAGGAGGTGATCTATTCTGGAGAATGTTCCATGTGCACTAGAGAAGAATGTATATTCTGTTGCTTTGGGATGAAATGTTCTGAATATATCTGTGATGTCCATCTGGTCCAGTGTGTCATTTAAGGCCTTTATTTCCTTGCTGATCTTTTGCTTGGATGATCTGTCCATTTCAGTGAGGGGAGTGTTAAAGTCCTCTACTATTATTGTATTATTGTTTATGTGTTTCTTTGATTTTGTTATTAATTGGTTTATATAGTTGGCTGCTCCCACGTTGGGGGCATAGATATTTAAAATTGTTAGATCTTCTTGTTGGACAGACCCTTTGAGAATGATATAGTGTCCTTCCTCATCTCTTATTATAGTCTTTGGCTTAAAATCTAATTGATCTGATATAAGGATTGCCACTCCTGCTTTCTTCTGATGTCCATTAGCATGGTAAATTCTTTTCCACCCCCTCACTTTAAATCTGGAGGTGTCTTCGGGCTTAAAATGAGTTTCTTGGAGGCAACATATAGATGGGTTTTGTTTTTTTATCCATTCTGATACCCTGCGTCTTTTGACAGGGGCATTTAGCCCATTAACAGTCAGGGTAACTATTGAGAGATATGAATTTAGTGCCATTGTATTGCCTGTAAGGTGACTGTTACTGTATATGGTCTCTGTTCCTTTCTGATCTACCACTTGTAGGCTCTCTCTTTGCTTAGAGGACCCCTTTCAAGAAATTAGAAGTTTTATCGGGTGCTGGGAATTCCTTAGCATAGTCACACTGACACATACAATTAGTCATCATACATTCCATACTGTATTACCAATTCTTATTTCTTTTAGTTGAATTATTTTTATATTTTCTGGTATTTTTTTAACTAAGAATTTAAAGAATTTTTTGAACTTATTTCTATTAATCATTTTCTTTGAGTATTAAAATATTTTTAAACTTTATTTCTGTCTCATTTTCTTCCCTTGGTTTGTTCTGTAATCTCTCCAACCTAGCAAAATGTGATTCTCCCATACCCCATTTCTCACTTCTTGTGACTGTCAATGCTGTTACTATTGTTGTTTTAGTATAATTTGAAATTTATCAATACCTAATTTTAAGGAGATTATTTTATTTTATAATAATAATTTGTTATTTACCTTGGTTGTGTAATTGTATTTATAATAGTATTTACTTACAGACACATGCTTACAAGGCTCACTGCTAGCTCATTTATATTTGAATTTCCTTATTTGTCATTTATGACAATTTTTTTTCCAATTTTTAAAATTCTGTCTTGGTATTTAAGGTATAGCACTGATTATGTTTATAGGGAAGTATTTAGGTAATTTTTAAAAGATACAACAATTTGTTTTTTTAATATAGTTTGCAAATAAAATGTAGGATATCCATTTAAATTTCAGATAAACAACAATTTTTAATATAAATATTTATATGTATTTATAATTCATACAAAGAAAACTAGTAAGTGGATATAGTTTTCATGTATCATATTTCACATATCATTTTATAAATGTGGCAATCAGCATTCTTGGCCAACAAATCTTTTTCATAAAACTCTTTGCTACTGAAGCATTTTGTAAAGTTGCACAGTATTTGGACAGTCTTAATTTCTGCCTAACTTAAAAACCTTGTTTTTTAGGGACACCTAGGTAGCTCAGTCAGTTAAGCATCTGCCTTTGGCACAGATCATTATCCCACTGTCCTGGGATCAAGTGCTATATCAGGCTCCTTGCTCAGCAGGGAGTCTGCTTCTTCCTCTGCCTACTGATCCTCTTGCGTGTCCTTTTTTTCTCTCTTATAACTAACTAACCAACTAACTAACTAACCAACTAACTAAATAAATAAATAAATATCTTTTTAAAAAAGAAACCTTATTTTTAGACATAGATTCTTGTATGAGAATGAATATTTTTTTTAAGTCAATAGGTCAGTAATCTTAACAATTATCAGTTTATAATTTTGGCATTTAGTTAATTAATTCTACTTCAAAATATTTTTTCAGTGCAGAAGACAGTGCAACTTACATTTTGAACATTTTTGATCCCTGTTTCTATTCAGTTTGGTTGGGGATTTATTTATATTTTTTGTCATTTTTCTGACAATTTTTTAAAATTATTTTCAAGTTGTTTTGCTCTAAATTAAAGAAAACTTTTCAAATTTATCTTGGATATTATTTATTTGGATTCCAGGACAATAGCTTTAAGATTGTTCTTTCTTATATTGTTTCTAATTCTATTTTAGATTTTATTATTCTGTTACTTATTCGTATATTATTCTCTTTTCTCATCCAAATAAATAATAAAATCTTATTTTATTATGTTATTTTTATACCTTCTTTAATTAAATTAATGTACCTTTTTTAAACCTTATTGAAAATACAGAGAAGATACAATCTAAAACATATTCCTTCTTCCTAGCATAAATCTCTCAATCTCAAAACCATGCCCTTCTTTTGTCTCTTTTTCTAATTTACAAAATGAGTTCATGATGGTCATTATTGTGGTTGGGTCATATTATTCATATTTGTATGAGGATCCTTACATTATGGTTTGGTATTTTTTCTTCAGTAATATTGCTGCCCCCTGAATGCTGTTAAAATTCTCTTTCTTACTTAACCTGCTCTACTGGTTGATGTAAGTCCACTTAATAATGCTATGATCAGTCATGATCAGGACCATGCATATTATCAGAATGGTTATCTGCACTTTATGGATAAAACCAACCATCAAGTCTAGTTTTAAAGTATGGTTTTGTGGTGTTATTAGAGGTATTTCCCTACCCATTTTGCAAATAGGCTTTTTATATTTGATGATTTTAGAGTTACATTTGGTTTAGTCATAGCTGCAGTTAGGACTTTAAAATCATATTACTTAGACGGTCCTCCTCTCCCTATCTCTCATTTTTTAGACCCCTTGGGTCTGCTTCCCTTTGTGTGGTGGCCACATTTTCTCTTATTTAATCAGAAAGTATTTCACATGCCACAATCAAGGGGTACAAATAACCTCAGTGAATTAGAAGGCTTCTTTCTCCAAAAAATTAAAAACTGACCAAGAGAAGGAAACTTAATAGTTGTTTGGGTTTAATCTTGGTGCCGTAGACACAAAATTAATGTCAGAAGAATGGAGTTCTGTGTTTGTTGAAGACAATGTCACATATACATGTCTTTGGCTTATTTCATTCTTTCCCCCGCCTCCCTTTATACCCCTTCCAATCACATGGATTAAAAGGAAAGATATTAGGGAATAAATACTTATGTCCACTATATTTTATACCTTGTCTTGTTAGTCAGTCTCTCTCTCTCTCTCTCTCTCTCTCTCACACACACACACACACACACACACACATATATATAAATAAATATATGCAATTCTAATAATTCATACATCTAGGATAATAAAACAATGAGACATAAAACAAAAACAAAAATACAATACCATCACCCTAATTCCCAATGGCCACAGCTAAAGTTACTGCAAGTTTCCAAAATAGAATTTCAGATCCAAGATCTTGAGGTACTATTTAGAGTCAATTAATCTGGTCTGGATGTAACTTGGGATTTAGCCATTGTTGTTTTGATAATATAATCAACCAGCACTGCTCTTTTAAAATGCAAAATATTCAGGGCTTGAGGAAAAACAGGCTTAATAGCAATGAAAATGCATATTTACAAATAGGGGAAGGAAAAAATGTTAACCATTAGCACTGTTTACCAAGGCACTCACGCCTTCCTGGCACAAAGAAGGGATACACTTCACTCTAATTTTAAGTTAAGCATGATGATGTTAATTGCTTTGCCCATGATTATAATTTGGAATCAGGTATGCAACTTCAAGACAAAAGTATTTTCTAGCCAATGGGGCATTGTTAGTCATGGCGATTGTGACAGAATATGTCTATTTGGAGGGAAAAGGCTGAACCAGCCATTAGAGGAGTTGTTCATATCTACTCTGAATCTTCTTTCTACTGTGAGTAAAAAATGAACTTTGTTAAGTGAAGCACTGAACATCCTAGGATGTTTGTTTCTGCACATAACCTGGCCTGAAAAATATAGGAAACAACACAGAGTTGTCAGCGGTTTATGTCTCTTGTACAGGCTTATCTAAAGTGAGTAAAGGCAACAACTTGCTCCACTGGTCACACAGTAAATTCTTTGTCACTTAGCATGGACGAATGTGGTTCTGCCTGATAGAGGTTTTCGCACTGGAGGCTGCCTCAGTGGTTGCATAGTTAAAACGTGTTTTATGCCAGGGTTGGGATTTCTCTGACAATAAATTTCGTTAGAATAATAGGTAAAGTGTGTTTTTAATTTCTGGCCATAAAATAAACTAGCAAACAAAACCAGACATTTTTGTTGTTGTTGTTGTTCATGTTGAGTTATGGACTTTGAATCTGAACAGTGTCTGGTTTTGTCTCTCTTAGAAGTCTTCAAACTTGGCCTAAAGCTTGGCTACTTCTATGGCCTTTGTTTAGTAACAATAGACAGAGATGGAAATGCGGAGCTAATTGGGATCCTCCTCCAAACTACATCCTAATAGAAGATGCATTAGCATAGACTGAACTGGGAGATAGAGAGACATATTACTAACTTCTAAGACAGGGAATGAGATAGGAAATACTTGAGTGGAGTGAAGAATTCAAGTTTTCTTCTACTTCAGAAAATCTTTCCAACTGCTCATATCTCTTCTTGTTCTTCCTGCCTCTCTGAATTTGAGCATTGATTATGGCTTGGAAAAGTTAACTTAGTTGCTGGTATGTAATTCAAGCTTCTGTGAGTATGTACACAAGCATCAAAGACTTAGTAGAGAAAGATGAGGACTATAGTGTCTCTTTCAACGAAGACTCTGCACCCTGAACAAGTTGTTGCCATATATAATTGCAGGCTCAGTTTTCTAGGTTATCTAAATTTTGGAGGAGATGTGGGTGATTTGGATTTTCTATGAATTCTCCAAATTTTAAATATTTCTAGTTGATTCAATTAAAACAAAACAAACAACTTTGCATGCCAAATCAGGCATATCTGTGAGGCAAATATGATCCACTGGCTACTAAACTGAAACTTCAGAACTACCAGTAAATCCATTTAACTATTATGAATGAACCACAGAATGAATGAGTGAGTTTCTCCATCATTTTTTTATAAAAAAAGTAAGGATGATGGGGACTTAAATTATAGTGGCCAAAAGCATGGTTGGATTATCAAAATGCCTAGGGTTACCTGAGGGTAGCAGAATATGTCAATCCAAAATGACTCCAAGATATGCAACCCCACAATATGCTGCACTGATGTAGGGTTAATTATGAATTTTTGAGGTGGACACTTGAAAAATAGCAGATGCAGTGAGAGGCTTTCTCTGAACTATCCTTATCTGCCTGAACATAGATCCTCCAACAGGAACTAAAATCCTCTCCCCAAGAGTTTCATCTACCAGGGAGGACTGACTCTTCTGAAGAGACAAGACTAGGAGTGTCACCTCATCCAGACAGACTTTGTCACAAACTCTTGCACTTCCCATCCATAATACTAAGGGCACATTCATCTTTCCTAAAAATAAATAATTTACTCTCCTCTAATAGGCCTACATCTTTTTGTTTGTTTTTGTTTTGTTTTGTTTTGTTTTTTAGATTTTATTTATTTATTTAAGAAAGAGAAATATTTATATCAACAATATTTAGCTTTAGAGATTAAGTATGAGTGGGAAGAGGGACAGAGGAAGGGACAAAGGACTCTACCCCAGGACCCTGGGATCATGATCTGAACTAAAGACAGATGTTTAATGACTGACCCACCCAGGCATACTCTCCTTCTTTTCTTATTAAGATGATATTAAAATCTAAATTCTAAGCCACCTCAGGGTTACTTACTTTTCCCTGTGTTCATATACACATGAGGTAAACACTGTGATAAACTTCTTTTTGTTTTCTCTGGTTTAACTGTCTTTTAGTAGAGGAATCTCAAGTAAGGATTTAGAAGAGTAGAGGGAAAATTGTTTTTCCTCACTTACATACCACATACTATATATCTGACCTTGGACAAATTATATGTAATTTCTCTAGCCTCATTTCTCATCTGTTAAGTAGAAAAATGATTGTATTTCATAAAATTGTTAAGAGCATTAAATGATGCCACCTGTGTAAAAGTAAATAGTCCAGGAATGCCTGGATGGTGTCTACTTTCAGCTCAGGTCATGATCCCAGTGTCCTAGGATCAAGGCCCACATTGGGCTCCTTGCTCTGCAGGGAATCTGTTTCTCCCTTTCCCTGCTGCTCCCACTGCTTGTGCTCCCTCTCTGACAAAAAAAAAAAAAAAAAAAAAAAAAAAAAAAAAAAAAAAAAAAAAACTTTAAAAAAATGTAGATAGTTTAGTGCTAGGTAAAGAGTTCATTGAATTTTAGAAATCGGGTAGATGGTAAAAAATGAAGATTTCCTGAAAGAAGAAAATTACTGAATTTGAAAATTTAATTGTAGAAAGTAAAAGATAACTCTAAGATGACATTTACTTTTTTTTTTTTTTTAAAGTAATCTCTGCAGCAACATGGGGTGCAGAAGCTTGACCTCACAACCCTAAGACCAAAAGTTGCATGTTGGCTCGGTCCAACTGAGCCATCTAGGTGTTCCTAAGATGATGACATTCACTCTTTCTTCCTTTCTTCCTTCTTTATTTCTCTCTCTCTCTTTTTTTTTTTTAAGATTTTATTTATTTATCCGACAGACAGAGATCACAAGTAGACAGAGAGGCAGGCAGAGAGAGAGGGGGAAGCAGGCTCCCCGCTGAGCAGAGAACCAGATGCGGGGCTCCATCCCAGGACGCTGAGACCATGACCTGAGCCGAAGGCAGAGGCTTTAACCACTGAGCCAACCAGGCGCCCCTTCCTTCCTTCCTTCCTTCCTTCCTTTCTTTCTTTCTTTCTTTCTTTCTTTCTTTCTTTCTTTCTTTCTTTCTTTCTTTCTTTTCTTTCTTAGGTATAGAGACAGAGAGAGTAGAAAGAGAAGGAAAGAGAGAGACAGAAAGCACCCACGTGAACAGGGTAGGGGCAGAGAGAGAGGGAGAGAGAATCTTAAGCAGGCCCCATGCTCAGTATGATGACGTTCACCTTTTAATAGTGTCTCAGCATTCTTCAGCTGTTCAGTTCAAATTTCACACAAATATTTATATCAACAATATTTAGCTTTAGATATGGCCTGAAAATAGAAACTGATCTTCGAAATATCCAGGACTTGATACTTCCACTGCTTGCCAAAAATTTCCCTCATTGTCACTGTTTACTTGTTAAAAGATCTGTGAAATTTACATTTTCATTCTCATTCATTGAATTTTTTTATCCTTTTTGTAGGTGATTTAAAGAATCTGATAACCACTAAATATTAGTAATATATTCAGGTACAACAAAAGTAAATGAAACATAAGAGAAAGAACTGCTTGTAGGAAAAACAATCGGTTTATCATTCTATATGTTCATATCCATTATATACATATTCTTTGGGCTTTTTCTTAATAGTATTAATTTCTTGTGCATGCTGAACACCACCTTTGTGGAATCCTAAAACTGTTAATGAGCAATTTCAACTTTAAAGGGGGCACAAATGAGCCCTTCAAATTCTGACAGCTTTATAAAAAAGAATTGCTCATGCAAATTCTTTTTGAAGATAATTTATTTGTTTCCAAATTACAGAACACTATGAGAAATATCTGAAAGTTCAACTCTAAAAGTGATTGCACATGAGGAAAAATGTACCAAGTTATGGAAAAAAATAATCATTATTTAAAGTTTATCTTTTTAATATATAGAATCCTAAAAAATCACCTCATTTCCTGGAACACAATTTTCTATAACTATTGCTACCTAAAATTAGAAACTACATTGGAATATGAGTTTGTAAAAATATATAAAAGTATATGTAAACAAGTAAATTTTTTTCTCATATGAGCATAATTTGCATACATTCTTACTCTGTGGTAAATTAAGATCTTAGTAATAATATTTTAAACAGCCATTTGTGATGTAACTATACATTTATTTTAAGATAAATGATACTGTATTTCCTATATTAATGCATGAGATAAATTAGAGTTTAAGATTCTTTTTTTTCCCCCTAGATCTCATTAATTATGGGACAGTGATTTAGGGGACAGTGTTAATAGAACTTTCCTTTATTTTTCTATTTATAGTACCTAATTGTGGGCTTAATTTAACATGATGCATCATTGCATTTGGCAATTGACTACTAAGGGGAGCTTTTAAGCATTTGTGCTTCCCAAAGTCATTATAATTGGTGTCTAATGTTCCACATAAATACTGTTCTACACAAAACCACCTAAGTTTATGCATGCTAGAAGAAGTAGGACATTGGTATTTTGATATTGGTTCTCATTTTCCCACTAATGGATATATCCTGAAAGGAAACAAAACAAAACAAAACAAAATATAAATAAATGAGAGATTTTACAAAAGACAAAATATCCTCAAAGCAATGATAGTCTCCAAACTCTTCCTACTTATGATCATTTATCTACATTTAAAGTACCTGACATTATTCAATAGTGCTGTATTGTGACAAATTTCTCCCCCAATGGGCTTAATTTCGATTATCCTTATGTGTCTGCAAATCTCCTCAAATTGTTACCTGTTATTGACTGGTGTGTATCCCAAACTTGCAGCATATTCTCTCCTCCAGGCCTCACTAACAGATCTGTCTATAGATTTTTACACTTCATTCAAGCAGAACACACTGAGATTTGTCTCTTTAACATTCACCCCCTCCACTGACCTACTCAATCATGTTAGGTGTGACATGATGGAGGACTGAATAAGCATCACAATAGTGAGTCAGAACAAGAATACAGTAACAAAATTGATGATAAATTATGTCCTCTTCTATTATATAAATGATAAATGATAAATTCTATCCTATTCTATTATATAAATAGGCAAGGTTCTGATGTCCAGAATAAAAGGTGTTACCCAGATATCAGTTGGAAGATCAAAACAGGAAAATGTTAAAAAATAAAAAATGTGGATTATATCCAGAGAAGAAATTGAAGTTTAAAAATGAAGTAAAAACACAGAACCACCAGCGGAAATGGAAAAAAAAAAAAAAGTGAATAAGGAAATGAACAAAGTATTTCTTCTGGCCATTGGATGTTTAAAAAGCTACGTATTATCTGTTGTCACTGTTTATGCTACAGGGCTCTCCATCCAGGTCATCACTTGTCTTCAAAATTGTTCTACTTTTTCCCTTTCCACACTATTAGATAATAAAGTACACATGTAATCCTTCGTGGCAGATTTTTATGCAATTTTTTATTAACTACTTACGCACTTAAAAATCTGTTAATGTCACTAAGCAGTAAAATGTTACATTAAATGTACTTAATATTTTCACAAGTAGAAAAAATGTTAGAATATATCTTTTTTTTTTAAGATTTTATTTTTATTTATTTGACAGATGGAGATCCCAAGTAGGCAGAGAAGCAGGCAGAGAGAGGAGGAAGCAGGCTTCCCACTGAGCAGAGAACCTGATTCAGGGCTCAATCCTAGGACCCTGGGATCATGACCTGAGCCGAAGGCAGAGGCTTTAACCCACTGAGCCACCCAGGTGCCGTAAGACTATACCATTTTTAATGTACCCCATCTCCTGGTTCTATCCTATCTCTGCATTTACTAGAACTCTAATCAGACATTTTCTACTTTATGCCTTCTGACCTTTGCCCTAACAAATGAGAACTCTCAGCTTTCCCCTCTTTTTGTTTTCAAAATCTGTTTTCAGATTATTTTACCCTTGGACAACGAGTAGATTTCTGAAACGATACGAACTGTGTGTTGGGGGGGATGGGGGTGGGTGTGGAGGGATATTTTATATTTCCCTTCCCTCCCTTCCCTCTTTACTTCCTTCCTGTTTTATGTAGAGACTTTTGATATTTATGTTATACTCTGGTTTAAAAACATAACACTATGGCGTTGTTCATTGTTCCAGCTTTGGCCTTTGAGAGCTCATTTAGTTCACTCTTGTACATCTTTGGCATGCTTACATAAATGTATTTTTTTAGCAAGTCCTTATTTGATTGTGTTAACAAACTTTTTAAGACTTATTTTTTTTTAAAAAGACTTTATTTATTTAGTTATTTATTTGAGAGAGAGAGAGATAGAGAGAGTGCCCTGAACCAGACTCCCAACTGAGTGCAGATCCTGATGCAGGGCTCAGTCACAGGACATTGAAATCATGAACTGAACCAAAATCAAGAGCCAGACACTCAACCCACTCAGCCACCCAGGTGCCCCTAGACTTATTTTATGTATTTCTTGTCCCATTTACAGAATCAGCCATTTATTCAAGTCACTCTAGATCCTTTTACTGAAGAATCATATTAGAAAATAAGACCTGGATTGCAGGTATGGTTGTTGCCAGTGGGATATTGTTGCTTCTAGGCCTTCTTAGTTGACAGACTGGGAAACACATGTGTGTATACTAACTCATGTATTTACACATATAGTCACTTCTCCACTTACCAATCTGCATCTGTATAAAGTCAGACATAGTTTATCTAGGTATCTTCAAATCTAATCCATCATCATACGATCATTCTATCTTCCTCCTCCATTGCTTATCTTTCATTCCAACAGCTGAGAACCCTGGCTCCCAACACTTGTCATGCATATGTTTAACTGTTCATTTCCACTATACACATATAGCAGTATCAGAACTGCTATATGGATATAATCCTGAATTATATCCCTGCAAGGATCAGTTTTTTTTTTTTTTTAAGATTTTATTTATTTATTTGACAGAGAGATCACAGGTAGGCAGAGAGGCAGGCAGAGAGAGAGAGAGAGGAGGAAACAGGCTCCCCACAGAGCAGAGAGCCCAATGTGGGACTCAATCCCAGGACCCTGAGATCATGACCTGAGCCGAAGGCAGAGGCTTAACCCACTGAGCCACCCTTGTGCCCCACGGATCAGCTTTATCAACTGGAATGCAGTGCTTGTGTAATTCGTGTTGCTTTAACCTTAGTCTGCAGCTATTTCCAGCATTACTCAGAGAAGCACTTCACCCCCTTCAGTGAGGCTGTTTCATACATTTTCATACAGGTAGATTGTCTTGTCCCAATCTGCATTCAATCCTGAGATCTCCTCCCTCTGAAGTGATCATTAAAAAATTACAATCATAAGATTCACTCTTTATGATGTAAAGTTCTATTGTTGTGGCAAATGCATGGAGTCATGTAGTTTCCAGTAATTTACGTAACAGCTTTACCATCTCCAAAATTCTTGTGGTTTACATCATTCCTTAAAGCTACATCATATTTGAATGTTTTCAACTACCTTAACGTTCTTGTAGTTAATAATTAACTGCGTTTATGTGACATCTCCTTAATCTTTTGGATCTAATAGCTTCATCCTTTGCTTCTTCCATTTCTTTCCCCTCCCTCTCTCCTTCCTACTTTCCTTCCTTCTTTCCTTTCTTTCTTTCCCTCTTTCCCTCCTTCCTTCCTTTTCTTCTTTCTTTTTTTTTTCTGTGATATGAGAAAATCTGCTCAACCACTGCCATTAAGTTACAAGATAATTTTGTTTACAATAGCTAAGAAACTACCTTATTTGTTTTATATTTACATACTGAACTTGAATATTGAATAAAATGAAGTTTTGCTGTTTGTTTCATTAGTATGTCATATCTTATAGCTAATCAATGTACACAGATATAAGGATATTGAACATTCAGACATTAGTTACATTAATTTAGGCTGCATTTCTTATTTTCTATTCCCTTACCACTCATTTCCTCTAATTGCATATTGGGTTATTTGGGGCAATAGAGATGAAAGCAACTTTACAGAGGACATTTTATAACTTCAAAGTGGAGCTATGGAAGTTGAGTTCCATGTATGAAATAAATATACTATTTATCAAAATGAAAAGCAAGAATGTAGCCAACAATTCTTTGGCCAGTCTGCTTGCCATGACAATCCAAAATGGGGCAAACCACATAGATGCATTACAAGCACAGAAGCTGTTATACAAATGCTTTTATACTTTGTATACAAGTTATATTAAGAAAAGTGCTCTCAGTCTTAATCAGCACTGCAGGAAACATTTTATTGCCTTTTACATGCTCTCTTTACAAAGTAGTGCTTGCTTAATTAACTCCGCCCTTACGTAACCAAAGATTAGTTTACAAAACAATATTAAAAGAAATTCTAAAGGGAGCATTTGTTGAAATAAGTTGGCTAGCCATTACTGCAAGAACAGCTTTGTGCCTACTAATGATTGGATTTATAACTGATGTCTACTACTTTTAATGTTACACTATATTTTCCTAAATGTTTCTCAGCACAGTAGCTGGATGCAAATAAAAAAAAAAAGTTCTCCTACTTTCCATTTTCTTTGTAATTTACAAATGCAATAAAAGACTAGTTCATTAATGCAAAGGACAAATATGGGCAATACTTACAGCTACATACACTCATACACAAACAGAAACATGCAAATTATTAAGGCAATAAATATAAAATATGGGAGAGTGTATAAAGTACAAATTTCCCTTTTTAATAGAAAATCTGTGTACTGCATTTTAGTGCTCTAACTTGTCAAGGCCTCCCAACCAAATTCATGGAGAAAATAGAATAATATGAGAATAACAAGTAATAGCAATTCTGGTTAATATGTGCATCTTAATGCAAACCTATTCGAGGAAATGTATTAAATGAGGCAGTATTTCACTAGGATAGTGCAACCATAATCTGAATTATCTTTGATTACATAGCAATGGATCAAATAAATGTATCATATCATGCATATTTTGTCTTGGCAAAATATTTTTTACTCATCAGTGATGATAAATGTGAGCTATTAAAGATTTATAATATGTAAGAAAAGGAGAATTTTGCTGACAAGAAAGGATTATAATAATCATTTTCATAGTCTAGATTGCTACAGAACAGAAAGAAATGTTTAACAAGATACAAGGTCAATATAAAAAGGGCAAGAACGAGACTTCATAATTGTGGGGATGGGGTATTAACTTAATTGATACAAATCATGTCTTGGAAGTGTAGACAGATATTGATAGGCCATCAGCATTAACTGGACATGTTTTATGTAAGATATACAGAAACTTGTTCAAGACTTCATTTTTTTTCCCTATTTTTTCTCATCTGTTTCATCCTGAAAATTTTGACTGGTCGTGTTTAGAGCAATCAGTAATTTAATGTGTGATGATTTATATAGTCCTTTATTATAGTAGCCAGTGATTTTATTTTTCTTTAATGGATAATATAGATACTAGAACATGAAGTGCAGACATTTTCTGTTATCACATTTAAAACACAAGTGGTTCCATCTAAAGAGCTGTGGTTCTCAAGATTAGCATTAACCTTTTTCTTAGTAGTTGCTCAAAGAATCAGACAATCTCTTAAAATAAAACTTAAAAATACTTGATTTGTGATAAACCTTAATAACGTATGAAACAACTCAATTATGTATGAAAAAGTAAATGTGATTAATATATTTGATATTGAATATATAGTAATATAGTTTAAAAATCTCATAGCTTACTATATCTTTCTGATGAATGTCTCAAATGGCTTTTTAAATGAATTCACTCTTACATAGGAACGTTTAGTATTAAAAAAGAAAAAAGTAACTTCTCCACAAAATTATGATTTTAATTTCGAAGAAAAAGAAAAATATCTTTCAAATTGATTATCTTTTAATTATTGCTTTGAACATAGTTTTGTATACATACTAAAATATGACATGATAAAATTTATATCATTAGTTTGAAAATCAATTGTATAAAATTATTTACTGGTTTCTTGGTTAAAAACCAATATAATACTCATAAATCAGAAGCCTTTAGTAAACATTAGCCTAAGAAAATATAAAATTATTGTTGAAATATAGATAGATAGATAGATAGATTCTCACATGGGTCATTCCTGTGTAAACATAATGCTAGATAAAAATTTTAAAAGACACATTGCAAAACTATATGCACATTATAATACCAGAAGGTAAAATGTTTAAATGAATAGTATCAAAGATAGTTAGGAATACTAGAAAAATTACAATGGTTTGTCAAATTAATCAAAGTAGAAATTATTTCTGTTTTATTATTTCTTTTAGTGATATTAATGTGGAGGTTTTGCTATAAATTATATTTGTATACTTTTCTAAGTACTCTTGATTAATGTTTTAAATCCAAGAGTTTGTATTTCTGTGATATTACTGTTATTAGTAGTGCTGATATGCATTTTCTAAAGGCCAGAGTCAGAATTCCGTAGACATAAGCCTAAAGTCCCATTTCCAATAGTAACTGATTTTATAGCTTGTTGCATTTGTGTTAAAACGGGAGCAACAGTAGAGCCTAGCTCTTGAGGTTGTTGTGATGGTGACATGAGATAATGCATGAGGAGTTTGGGACAGGTCCAGTTCATGTTAGCATAATATTATCTTTAAAAAACTATAAAACTAATATATTATGTGTCATTAAAGAATATTATTTATTTATTTATTATTTATTTTTATTATTCATATTTAATGTATCATTTGTTTCAAGGGTACAGGTCTGTGATTCATCAGTCTTACACAATTTGATATAATTAATTTAATACCTTATTTTTAAAAAACAGTACTCTTTTTTATTGACTATTTTGACTATTGACTATAGCCATATTGACTATTAATTGTCTATAATTATTAATTAATATTGACTATAGCATGATTAATCCAAATATAATATGAGGATATTGTTTTATATTGTATGACTTTAATGTTTCTTGTTTCCTTTGAAAATATATAGAAGTTTAGCATGATTGTTCCCCTGCTCCCCACCGCGTCACCTTAAAAAAACAAATTAGACACAGGAGTAAGCATTGGACAAAATAGCCCCTGATTTTAATGATAACTTAAAAATAATCCATTGGATGCCATTGGATGAATTGTTTGAACTCCTACCAAAACATATGTTTTATTATTAATATTCTTTCATCATTTTTTTTTCCTTTTTCTCCCTCCCTCCTTTTCATTTTCTCTTCCTTTCTTTCTAATTCAGGAGAGTATATGATGTGAGGGGTAAGGTAATATCTACACAATTTAACACAGTTTTCTAAAATGGTGAATAACTTCATAATTATCATTTAGCTCAGATATTTTTGAAAGAAGAAACAACTGTGTAATCTATACGTTGTCATGAAAAGTGAGTCTTGGATAATTTATGCCCATACATATGGTAACTGGACAGTTTTTTTATTATACATAATAGCAGTCTAGTGCTTTAGAGAAGGGGGAAATGAAGATAGACACAGAGAAAATAGATGTCCCTATCTATGGATGAGACAAAGAAATATTAAAAGAGCAATAAAAAACCATGCATGGCATTTCAGTAGTAGCAGCTGTGGGAGCATAAGTGGCACTAAATTATACATGCATCACTCAAAGAATAATTATGTTGTTCATCAATAATAAGTAATTATCTGAAAAAATTATCATGTCACATGGAAGCACATTTGTAAAAAAAAATAAATAAAAGCACATATGTCACTATAAAGATGTTTAAATACCATTTATTGCTATATATTTATCAGATCAGATGCAGTTTTTAAACTCCATGCTATAAGAGTAGGCAGTTTATCTTTTGATAATTTGTCACAAGGAAAATTAATTTGCTTTTACAATTTTGGGAAACTAAAAATAGATGCCCATTATTTTTCTTGTTGAAACTGCTCAAAAGTCCAGGTGAAAAACAGGCTCCAAATCACATAAAACAAAACATTCTGTTTTAAGCCAACAGACACATTCCCCTAATTATTCGACTTGTCAGCCATGGATTGACAGTTAAAAGACCAGCGTAGATGGAGCCAATCATAAACACCATCCCTTATTCTTCCATGTCTGTGAATGAATTCCACATACAATCCTATAGTGTAGAGTTTACACTCAATATGTAATTCTTAGGTCACATGATGGACTTTCTATTATTATTTTTCACGTCTCCTGCCAGGTTATTTTCTCCTCCAATACTTTTCAGAGGGTTTGGTTGGTGATGGAAATAAATATTCTCCCACAGATACTGAGTCTTAAAACCAAGCAATTCTTTGAGGATAACACCTGAGTCAAATGCTTCTCACCCAGCCAATGCCATGGAATCATTGCTAATTTAGAAATGATATATAGAAAATATTAATAGGTAATACTGGTACCTATTTAGATTGTGTATATAAGGAGGTAAATCACATTGTCCTTGCTTATATGCATCAGATATTAATATTCTACCAAATTAATTTATAAAATCCAATATCAGTTTATGAAAACATGAAGTGAAATAATTTTTCAACTCCTTAAGATTAAATCCTATTAGTGTGAAGTGTGAAGTCTGAATTAGTGTGAAGTCTGAATTCAGTCACAGCAATAGAAAGATGTAGCCCCTAAAATAATTCCCAGATTTGAGCTTGTTTGAAGACCCACAGTTCCTTGTTTAAAGAAGAAAATAGGTTCCTTGGGGAAAAAACTTTCTATGCTGTAAAAATGCATACTGCAAAAATTCCTCCTCACCTTCTCCAAAGGAACAAGCAGTCATTTACTAGGATAACTCTGGATTAGAAAAGAAGACATAACCAGACATTCTGGCAATTATTGCCATTGAACTAATACTTTGTTCTTTAATGATCTAGCCATCCATTCTTTTTCTAGTTTATTGCCCTATTTTACATACCAGATATTATTCATTTATTTTCTTATTTATTTGTTTGATTATTTTTGACTCTGTCCAATTAAAATGTAACTTTCAAAGGATCAAACACTTTTCTTTTTTGGTGTTATATTGTCAGTAGTTAGAACACTGTCTTGATAGTAAGCATCGCACTTGTTGACTCACTAAGTAAAAGAAAAAAATGTATTTTCATATGTCACTTAACGGTTCATCATTATTAAGACATAAAGTAGTCCAAGCTGAGAGAAGACAGGTAATTGAATCTTCTATTAAATTATTTTATTTTATTTTTTTAAAGATTTTTAAAAATTTATTTATTTGACAGACAGATATCTCAAGCAGACAGAGAGAGAGAGGAGGAAGCAGGCTCCCTGCTGAGCAGAGAGCCCGATGCGGGGCTTGATCCCAGGACCCTGGGATCATGACCTGAGCCAAAGGCAGAGGCTTTAACCCACTAAGCCACTGAGGTGACCCCCATTAAATTATTTTAAATAGCAGTTAAGTGGCACCTGGGTGGCTCAGTTGTTAAGTGTCTGCTTTCGGTTCAGGTCATGACCCCAGGATCCTGGGATCAAGCCCTGCATTGGGCTCGCTGCCTGGAGGAAGCCTGCTTCTCCCTTTCCCACTCCCCCTATTTGTGTTCCCTCTCTCACTGTCTCTCTGTCAAATAAATAAATAAAATCTATAAAATAATGAATAGATAAATAGCAATTAAATTAGAATACACATACATATATATAGCACATAGGGGAAATTATATTGAAAAGTATATATTTCACTTGGACTTTAGCACAGTTTCAAAAAGAAAAATAATGGGCATCTATTTTTAGTTTTCCAAAATTGTAAAAGTAAATTAATTTTCCTTGTGACAAATTAACAAAAAATAAACTGACTACTCTTCGTATAGTGTAGAGTTTAAAAACTGAAAACACAAATAAACTGTCACGTTAGAAACCCAGAACATGATTGATTAAATACAAAATATTGACCAGGGAACAGATTTTAAAATATTAAAAAAAATGAAGTAGTTGAAAAATATGAAAATCCTTATACTGTACACCACTGAAGTAGAAGTTAATGGTGACATAACATGTGCATTTTTGATGTGTTTCGATGAGACTTAACATATAGGATAGAAAAATATTGTGATATAAGGAGAAATTCTTCTTTATTGAAGGTGGTTTTAAATTTGCAGAATTAAAGGGGAGATTATATTGCAAGAACAATATTTATAACATATTCAAATTTTAAAAATTACTAAGGTATCAAATTGAGGGAGAGAGATTTTCCACAAATGGAATCCAGATTGTGACAAAACAATCTAACTATACTACAAATGTTTGTAGGGTATAACCTCATTTAAGGGGATATGGAAAAATATGCTAACTTAAGTAACTTTGGAAAGTGATATTTTTCCTGGAAACTTCAAAACTTAACGTGAAAAGAAGTGTCTGTATATATGGATTAAACAAATAACCGATGAGTGGCAGATGATGGGAGCTGGGGTTTTCATTGTTGGAGATGGACTACAGATAAGAGTGGTGTACTATATGTTGGCTAACTGCACATAATAATAAAAAAAGATAGAAAGAGGGGAGCCTGGGTGGCTCAGTGGGTTAAGCCTCTGCCTTTGGCTCAGGTCATGATCTCAGGGTCCTGGGATCGAGCCCCGCATCGGGCTCTCTGCTCAGCAGGGAGCCTGTTCCCGCCACCTCAGCCTGTCTCTCTGCCTACTTGTGATCTCTTTCTGTGTGTCAAATAAATAAATAAAATCTTTTAAAAAAAAAAAAGAAAGAAGGAAATCTCCCCCAAAACAAATAAGCAATAAATAAATAAATATAAACAAGTCAAAACAAAACAAAATAAAACAACAAAAAAAAACAAGAACAAACAAATGAACAAGCAAAAAAGAATGATGTAAAGCTGAAACTTAGCCATTTGACACTGGATCAGATTCTGAGATATCGGAGTGAAATGTTTAGCATCATATAAACAGAGATGAATGAACGCAAAATTAATTATAAATATCTATATATGCATGAGTATATACACAATTACTTCTTAATTTTGACTAGTCATATATAGAGTTTCATAATATGTATATGTGTATATATAGAGTCATATACATGTATGTTTGTATGTATGTATGTAGAAAGAGTTATGCATATAGTGTTTTGTGTGTGTGTGTGTGTGTGTGTGTGTGTAGAGAAAGAGAATTCTGTATAGAGTCATAAATGTGTGATATACACAAGTATATCACATATATATACAAGTATATCTCCCTACACACACACACACACACACACACACACACATAGGGAGAGAGTCCTATATATAAAGTGCTTCATATATATGTATATGTGTATATACATGTAGAAAGAATTATATATATAGACACAGAGAGAAAGAAATTGGTTCATTACAATCATTGACATTCAGACTAGTATTTGACCAAATATCTATGCACCTTGTGGCTCAGTTAAGTTGATACATAAAATTAAACATCAGAAACAGAGTATGAAAAGGATGGAGAAAAAGGAACTTTGCAGAGAGAAATCAGGTCTAACCATGAGAAAAAATATTAGACAAACCAAAATTGAGGGACATTATACAAAAACGCCCAACTACCACTCTTTGAAACTCAAGGTTATTAACAACAACAAAAGTCTGATAAACTGTCACAAAATAAAAGGAAATAAGAATAAATGAAAATTAAATGTAATGTGACATTCTGAGTGGAATTATGGAAGAGAAGGAGGACATTAGATAAAAAGTAATGAGATATGAGCAGAGTATGGAGTTTACCTAATAGTAATACACTGGTATCAGTTCCTTAGTTGTGACAAGTATACAGTGATATTAACAGCCGATAAAACTGAGAGAAGGTTTATGGGACTCCTCTGTACTACCTTTACTTCCTCTAAAAGAATCTAAACCTATTTAAAATAAAATGTTTATTACAATATGCATAATGATAATTATTAAGATATATTGTAATATGTCATTGCATTGCAATGAAAGAGAAATAGTCTTATGGATAGTAAGGTAGAATTAAGCTGACTTCAAACTTTCTCAAAAATGCTCACTACCTAAGAACAGAGTCAAATATGTTCAGGATTTGAGAAAGATAAATTTTAAACCAAAAAATAATATACCAAAGTTATTAAGTGCAAAATACCAAATATAATGTATACAATATGTGCACAAATGAAACACATTTTAAACTCAGATAAATGCATTAAACAGTGCCTATCCATGAACTTTCTTAGAAAAAAACTACTGTTTTCTTATGCAAACAATTAGGCAAATCATGGTTCAAACTAATTCTTGAATGAAGAATTCATAATAAATGATATTCTTTGTTTTGTTTTTGTTTTTCAAAAATATTTTATTTATTTATCTTCAAATCAGAGAGAGAATGAGTACAAGCAGGGCAAGTGGCAGGCAGAGGGACAATCAGGCTCCCTGCTGAGCAAGGAGCCCAATGTGGGACTTGATCCCAGGACCTTAAGATCATGACCTGAGCAGAAGGTAGCCACTTAACAGGCTGAGCCACCCAGGTGTCCCTAAATGGTATACTTTGCTCGATCTATTTCAGGTACTTACGTGTGTAATTAACAGTTATAGAAATCAAATGTCAAGATAATTTAATTTTGGGGCACCTGGGTGGCTCAGTGCTTTGGGCCTCTGTCTTCAGCTCAGGTTATGATCTCAAGGTCTTGGGATCGGGCACACATCAGGCTCTCTGCTCTCGCCAGCAGCCTGTTTCCCTCTCTATTTATGCTTGCTGCTCTGCTTACGTATAATCTCTCTCTCTGTCAAATAGATAAATAAAATCTTAAAATAAAAGAATTTAATTTTAAAAACATGCTGGATATTTAAATTTTATTTATTTATTTATTTTTTTTTTATTATTTTTTTAAGATTTTATTTATTTATTTGACAGAGAGAAATCACAAGTAGGCAGAGAGGCAGGCAGAGAGAGAGAGAGAGAGAGGAGGAGGCAGGCTTCCTGCCGAGCAGAGAGCCCGATGTGGGACTCGATCCCAGGACCCCGAGATCATGACCTGAGCCGAAGGCAGCGGCTTAACCCACTGAGCCACCCAGGCGCCCTGGATATTTAAATTTTAACATTAACAATAAACTGAGAAGAAAAAAGAGAAAATATGGCTTGTGATTTCAGCTCAGATCATGATCTGAGGGTCATGGAATGGAGCTCTGTGTTGGGCTCCGTGCTCAGTGGAGAGTCTGCTTGATGATTCTCTCTCTCCCCTTCCCTCGGTCCCTCCCCCAACTCACACACACTCCCTCACTCCCTCTGGTAAATAAATAAATCTTTAAAAGTCTAGGAATAAGTAAAACTCATCATAACCTATTTCTAAAGTCCACCAGGATTATGCTTTAATCAACTACAAATTAGTATTAGGCAATGCAGGGTTTTGTTATTATTGCTGCTATTGTTAGTTCAGGTACAAGCTTATTCTCCCATCTCAAAGATATTTGGGCACATTAAATTACAGAGAAAGACAGAGACTACCTGTTGCCCTCACTTGGACAGACACCTTGAAATGTGGACATCTGGCTAATCATTCTTGCAATCTGCCACTTTACTTCCCTCTTCATAAACTGATCTTTTGATCTCTGTTATCCCTTCAGAGACATGTCCTTATGAGTCTATCCATCAAATGACAAATTCCTGGCCTCACTAATATCTTTTGACAGACAGGCATTGCTGACCCTGGAAGCCTACCTAGAATCTTGATTCTAAAACTCCTCAATGTTATTTCCTCCTGTTTGTGGAAGAACTTACTGTTTCAAACAATGATGTTTGTTTCATATATGTATCAAAACCTCAAACACCTGTGAATTACCAGGCTAAAGAGTATAGGTAAACACTCACACAATCAAACCCATCCCCCCCACTACACACATGTATACACACACACACACACACACAAATACGTTCATAGCTGTAACAGAAGCAATAGATATCAAAATTTACCTGTTGTGGGTGCATATACATTTTGTTCCCTGTAAGTTTTAGAGTAATATTTGAAGTGTGTACAGTTTATAGGCAAGAAAAAATGTAACAGATGGGGTAAAATAGGGAAGATTTTAATTGAGGCTATAGCAGTAAGGTCAACACCGTTACAATAGGAAAGAGAGGCTGAATTTAACCCTATTGAAAGAGAAGGAAAGACTGAAGATCTTTAAATACTGGACTGAGCTAGGAAAAGGCATTTGAGAAGAGCTTGGTTTAAGAGTTAGGCTCTCTGTTTGCTAATTGTTGCTTGTCCAAGTTAGACTTCTACTTTCCCAAGAAACTGGGGAATAGAGACACTATCTTTCTTGATGATTACATTTTGAAGGAATGGTGTCTGGGTCCTTGAGACAAGACATTTCTGGCTTGTAAACTAACTAAAGACCAGGAGAAAATTTATATCTAAAAAGGGCACAGAAAATTTGCAATTATGAGTTCTCTAATGTAAAAATTCCCTAAGAAAAGTGATATCAGGGGCCTTCAGTCAAGAGGAAACCTGCCAAAGTTTGTTGGAACTGAGGGAAATGTTAAGGCAGTCTTGGTCAATAACAAAGTTCTTGCATAATTATATTTCTATTTCCATATCTTGCCTTACCTGCTACCGTACACACTGCGTACTGCACCAGCCACACTACTTTCTTTGTAGGAATCAGATATGCCATATTTAATTTCATGCTTCATTTCCTTCTACCACTTTTCTTTCTTCTGTAACTGTGTATCAGATCTTAAATACATGGTTAGGGTTCCTGGAATCTTTCCTTGCTTCAATAATTTGATGCTTTTGCCTTTTATCTGTCCCCCTATTGCATCCATATAAGCACAGTGTAATGTTGTAAATGTTGAATTCTAGAGTTATATTGGTTGCTGTTAATGTTGGGCCAAATACTAATTTGATGCACAAATCAGAAAGGTAATTGACCTCTTGGAATTTTGGTACCTTATATGTAAAATGTAAATAACCATAGTACCTAACTCACATACTTTTCTTCTTTCTTTTCTTTACATAATATTTTGGTAAAGATGAAATTAATATGTACAAAGTAAAGACCAGAGTATTGTTTTTATTATGCCAGTCACACTTTCTATTTTATTTATTTATTTGGGAGAGAGAATGAGAGCCTAAGTGGGGGGAGGGGTAGAGGAAGAAGTAGACTGCCCAACAAGCAGGGAACCCAGTGTGGGACTTGAACCCAGGGCCTTTGGATCATGACCTGAGCCAAAGGCAAATCCTTAGCTGACTGAGCCACCCAGGTGCCCATATCTTCTATTATTAATTTCTTTTATTTCTCCTCTGAAGCTGTAAATGACATTAGAATAGAAAGTAATTTTGTGTTCTTTGGTGTATCTTATGTCTAAAACAGTGTTTTTTGTTTAGTATTTATTATTAAATACTAGTTGAAAGCAAGTTCAGTTACTGGAATTTATATTCCCACATGTAAATTGTTGTCAAGAGACATATTATATTAAAAGGATATCAAGAAATTTATAGTTTTAATGTATAGTTATATAGATGTGAAAGAAACTTATTTTATTAAAATAAATGTAAATGAATAAATATTTATCATTTGTTTATCTGTTCCATGTTTACTTAAACTCCTTACTTTTGTTTTAAAATATGAGTTTAGGAAGTAATATTTTTAATCCTCTGAGAGAAAAGTACAGCAAAATATATAGTATGTAAAAAGATAAAAAACTGGATGATTTAAAAGAGCAAAAATTTCCAAGCTGCATGCACTATTTATTTTTTTTTAACCACTAGTCTGAAGTTTGAGTAGACAAGGGAAAATTGGCAATGTTTACTCTCTGCATCTGTTGGAGAAACCTTAAATGTCAATCAATCAGATTACTACTGACATGGACTTTTCCTGACATTGATTTTTCCCTGAGGTCATGAGTTGTTCCTACGATATTATATGATAGGCAGTATTAAATACAGGCTGGACATAGTCACATAGAGAATCTGGAATAGAAATGGGCAAACATTACTTTGATCCTTTGTGAATCCCTTTAAACGCTTGGTAAATGCAGAGAATGCAGAGTTTATATTCTAGGACTGCCCATAGCCTCAAAACCACTGTAAGTCTCTCAGGATGCTGGTTGCTTAACTGATAATACAAACACAAGATAAACAAATGGCTAAATGAACATTTGAGAAGACTCTTTGGACAGCGTCCAGGTAAATACTGAGTGGACATAAGCAGAACCATATTTCAGAGCAAATAAGTAGGACGGACTTTTGCTAATTGAAGTTAGAATTAAAAAATACTCGGATATAGTATAGTTATAAGAAGCAGTAAAAAAAGTCACTTTTAGATAATAGATATTTATTTGATAGTCATATGGAGCTGTACTTGGGGTTAGTATATAGATACAGATTATATAACAGCAGAAAACTGTTTAAGCAACAATGTTAAATTGTTAGTTTATCCATGAAAAATAGGAATGTATAGAAACACATAACAAAAACTTATAGAGACTGTGTATTGGTCATAAATATACCAGACACAACTTAGCTGTATGTCATTTTCAAGTCTTTTTAGTACTTGTTTTTTTGAAGGAAATAGCAGATAACAGGAGTAAAATCTTAAAGCAGTCAAATATGAGTTTCTCACTCATCTTGATTCCCAGGATTCTGTACCTCAGGGACAACCATTGTTATTAGTTAACTACATTTCTTTTTATAGATAATTTATACACATTAAAAGCATATATGTAAGGAGCAGAGTGCCAATAATAGAGACATACTTAAACCAAGATGACAGATACTTACAAAATGAAAAACAACAACAACAACAAAAGGTATAATTTCTTTCTTACTGTTAAAATGCTAATGAAAAGCAAGTGATCACACATTGGTTATTATTGGGTTAAATAACTCTTATGGCAAAAATCCATAAATAAAACATATCTGCAGAAAGCCATGTTAAGGAGTTTAGCTTATAAATTAATCTCTTGTGAGGAGGCATGTGGTCATCTTCAAAACTGTCTCACACATTGAAACAAACATTGAAAGTTTTGGTATGTATTCTTTTTTAATTAATTAATTTATCTGGTGTAATATCCTTTTAAAACAGCAGTTTTGTTCTGTACATAGTATATTAAGATTCTTGAATGTGTGTAAAAATTATAGCTTAAGGTTTATATGTGTCACTTTGTCTTGAAAGAGAATTTTAACCTCAAAAAGATAATTAATAACCATACAATCTCAAAATTTGATCTTGAATAAGATATACAGCTGTCAATGTATATATTATTATTTCATTTAAGGGTCCCAGTTATAAATAAGCAGAAAAATATGTCCTCATATCAGAAAGTATGGAAGTAAAAATCCAGCCAATATTCAACTTGTCCAAGAAACAAGAGTTTCACATTCAAATCTTGTAAAGATAATTGCTACTTCAAAAGAAAAACTTCGATGGCAAAAATTTTTTAAAAAAGGATCTAGAATCTCTAAGTCATAATATCCAGTATATAATTTAAAATTACCCAACATAGAAAGAACGAAAAAAAAAAAAAGAAAAATATCCCCAGGGGGAAAAAATTTATTGAAACAGACCCTAAGTCAACCCAAATGTCAAAAAATGTCAGTGAGAAATTTTAAGGCAACTAGTATTACTCTTTTGAATTAGTTTTTTAAAATATAAAAGTGCTCACTCTGAATAAAAATATTTTAAAAGACATTGCTACAGAAAACTAGAAATTATTAAATGTATAAACTATAGAATTAAAAATATAGTATCTTTACTATAAAATTTGCTTAACGAACATAAAGCAGAATGAATATTGCAGAGGAAAGAGTAAGCGATTTCATGATATATCAATACACATTAATCATGTGAAGAAGAGAAAGAAAAAAGGTTTTTTTTTTTTTAAAACAATATCAGAGACCTTTTATATAATAGCAAATGATTAAACATGTGCTTATTAGTGTTACAAAACAAGAGGAAATAGGTATTAGGACAGAAGAAAATGTCGAGGAAATAATTGCTGGAATTTTCTCAAATTTGATGAAAGCCAAAAATTTACAATTCCAGTTTAGTTGAAATGTCAGTAATTCCACTTCATCCTCTAAGTGTCCTAGAATGGAAAGTAAATTACAGTACAGCTGTACAGTACTGTACAGTACAGTACAGTACTGTACAGCTGTACAGCAGAAGTTCGCATGGGATCAAGCTCATACTTTTTATTCCTTAAATTGCTGCCAACTGAGATATATATACAACTTAGAACACATTAAAAATTAGGGGTAAAATGGATAAAGCAATCAATAAAAGAAATATTAATTGAAGATATAAAATTCATAAGTGTAATATTCTCAAATGTTACTAAATGACTATATTTTGAAAAATACCTTGTCTAAACACTAAAACAATGATTTTGAGACAACTAAAGGTGTTTATATATGTCTAATAAAGGAACTAGGAATTGCAGAACAGGGAAATTTTTTTATCTTTCTATTTTCTTCCTTGCTTATTTGTTTTACTTTTGAACTGAAGAGCTTAGAACCTGTTTGTTGATTGAGATCCAGTAGGAAAATTAAGAGAAAGACAATTTGCAAAAACAAAGAATGGGAAAAAAACACAAAGAAAAGGAAATAAATTGAGGAAAAATTACAAATATTCATAATGTACATTGATTTCAACATAAATTATTTAAATAGATATGAGTATTTTCATATAAGAATGTTAAAAAAATTTCTTTGTACTTTTTTTTTTTTAACTTTGATAGGACAATACTATTCCAATACTGAGAACTATTCTATTCCAATCCAAACACATCCTATGGATCTCCCTTTTGGAAGGTAGTTTTTTTTTGTTTGTTTGTTTTTTGTTTTTTTTTTATTTTAATGTTTGCAGTTAAGCATAGTAAATGCATCTGTCATTGATTCTGATTCATCTATTGAAGCAAATCTTCTTACCAGATGTGGGGGCAGTTACTCAGGTTGATCTCAGGTTCACTCACAATGTAACTCAAATCTAAGTAGGGAGGATGTTTCAGCATCTACAAAATGTTGAGTTCCTATGATTCCAGAATATTTTACCCACTCATATTGCCATTTGATTAGAAAAAAATGGGTATTAATTTTCAAATCTGAAGTAACTCAGAAATAGAGCACTGATGAACAGTTGTGAGAAAAAGAAAACTCATCATTTGAGGAACAAAAAATAAGTATTTTTATTTACTAATAAGTCCCATCCTCTCTACAGACTGTATTATGATGTCTCTGTGTTATATAAGTAAGGTTGTGGAAAATAACTTCACTGAAATTTTTCTCACATTTAATCTTGAGTAGACTCCTATGTCTGAAAAATAATATGAATGAAAAATAATTCTACCAAAATTAATGCATTATAATTATTTTTTATTGTGTTCTGTTAACCAGCATATAGTATGTCATAAGTTTTTTATATAGTACTCAATGATTCTTTAGTTGTGTATAACACCCAGAGCTTATCCCAGCACATGCCCTCCTTAATACCTATCATCCCTTTACCCCATTCCCTCACCTCCCTCCCTTCTGTAATCCCAGTTTGGTTCCTGTTCATCTCATTGTGGTTTTGATTTGTATTTCCCGGATGGCTAGTGATGTTGAACATTTTTTCATGTGTCTGTTAGCCATTTGTATGACTTCTCTGGAGAAATGTATGTTCATGTCTTCTGCCCATTTTTTAACTGGATTATTTGTTTTTTGGGTGCTGAGTTTGATAAGTTCTTCATAGATCTTGGACACCATTATCTGATATGTCGTTTGTATATATCTTCTCCTATTTTATGGATTGCCTCTTAGTTTTGTTGACTATTTCCTTCGCTGTGCAAAATCTTTTTACCTTGATGAAGTCCCAAATGTTCATTTTTGCTTTTGTTTCCCTTGTCTTTAGAGACATGTCTTGAAAGAAGTTGTTGTGGTCAATGTCAAAGAGGTTACTGTCTATATTCTCCTCTAGAATTTTAATGAATTTCTATCTCATATTGAGGTCTTTCATCCATGATAATATGTCCTTGAGACACTATAAGTAATCTCAAAAAGAGATTAATGAGACACTATAAGTAATCTCATAAAAACAACTTATAAAAGGATTTAGTAAGCCTACCTTAGTGTTCCAATGTTGCAGTTTTTCTTGCAGATATAATTGTTATTTCATCAGTTTCCTCTTTTACTAACTATCCTAAGTCTGATCTGTAGTTCAGCTGGTGGGTGTAACTTGTCTCTAGACCTTTGAACTCCAGAGGTCTGAGCCCCCAAATTTATATATTCTCTTAACTTGAAAGCACTCTAACCTTTTTAGAGAGATAGAGCAATAGAATTCGTAGCTGGTGATTTTCCAAAGTTTTGCTTTTCCTCTTTAATTTGGACCTTTCTGTTTTTCAATTTTGCTTTGTGAAAACTTTAATATAAACATGTTTTTCTATCTTGTCTCTATACTTGTACTTCCATATTATGTAGGACACTTCACATTATTAAAAAGTCCTGGCTCATTATTTTTATTTCTACCTTTGGATGTCCCAGATGACTCTTAGTAATTTTTACAGCCTTAACTAATTCTTTAAACAGAAAGATAATGACAGCTCACTAAACAGTTTAGAGCCAGTAAATCTCATAGAGAATAAACAATTTAGGTTCACAAATTGTGTGAATTTTAGTAGTTGCTTTGTAAGACTATATTAACCTTTGGATAGGAATTAAGAGTAATTAAAATAACCTAAAAATAGTATATTCGTATTGTGACTCATTGTTAATATACCTTAGTGTTAAACAGTTAATAGTAAAGACATATTATCTCGAAAGTTATACATCTGGGCTATGTAACTAGGAAGCTTATATATTCTTATCTTAATAATAATTATAGGTAACAAATGACAATATTCACATCTAAAAGTATTTCAAATATTTATATAAGCAATCAACAAAATAATACAATTGTTTGCTATTATACTTCCCATAGAGTTAATCTTAAAATATGATGTAAGGTGATAATGTATGTCTAATATTTATTGAGTTTTGAGATATTAGATTTGATATTCATATATATTAGCTCTATTTTACAAATGAGAAATCAGTAGCTCAGAAATATTAGTGCTTGTCCACAATTAAAAATCAGTAATTCCAGTATTTAAATCCAGGTCCTTGGGGTAGAAATTTAGAATGAATGTCATTACATTACTTTGTTTAGTATAATATACATTTATTTTTATATAATTTTAGTATTCATTTTTTCATATTTGTACTCTACTGTATCATCTTTAGACATGATTAGTAAAGTGTGCTTAATAGGTTATCTCAAAATAAAACAATTACTTAGGGACCTCTGAGTGGTTCGTTGGTTAGGCATCCCACTCTTGATTTTGGCTCAGGTCATGAGATTGAGCACTGTGTCAGGCTTTGTGCTCAATGCAGAGTCTGCTTGAGATTCTTTCCCTCCCTTTCTGCCCCTCAACCCCCATGTTTGCTCCCTCTCTCTCTCAATCTCTCTAAAATAAATGAATCTTTAAACAAAGCTATTACTTAATTCTAAGGTTCAGACTTCAAGAGGCTTGTCATAAATTTAATTACCACATTCAAGGGGGAGTTTCAGGCAGATTTGGAGTATCTAAGGAAATAGGATGAAATAGGAAAGGTACTCAGAGGTACAACAAAAGAAAAAAAAAAAGTTGTGAAGTGAAAACTGCTTTTCCAGTAGGAAACATACAAGGATGCTGGTGTTTATCTGATTACAGAATTAAAAATGTCCATATGTACATATATGAGATCATTGGATTAAGAAAAGTTATTCAAGTATCTAATGAGAAGAAAAAGAAGCAAATTCCCTTACCATGTCTGGAGGGGGTTACTCATATTGACCTCATGCTCACTTACATTGTGATTCAAATCTAAGGAGAAAGGATGTATCAGTGTCTACAAAATGTTGAGGGAGTTCCTATGATACCAGAATGTTTTACCCAGCCATGATGTCATTTGATTAGAAATATAGCAGATATTAATTTTCAAATATGAAGTAACTCAGAAGTAGAGCACTTATAAACAGTTGTGAGCAAAAGAAAACTTTTTGTGAAATTCAATTAAGAAAGAAATTAGAATTAAGATACCACAAATTAGAAAAAATGTTAAGTGTCCATTAACATTCACTAGATTGAAATTTGAAACTACTACTAAAAAGTTAATGTAATGTTTTTTAAATGCAGAATGCATTTTTCTTTTTTCTTTCTTTTTTTTAAAGATCTTCATTTATTTATTTGACAGAGATCACAAGAAGACAGAGAAGCAGTCAGAGAGAGAGGAAGGGCAGCAGTCTCCCTACTGAGCAGAGAGCCTGATGCGGGGCTCAATTCCAGGACCCTGGGATCATGATCTGAGAAGAAGGCAGAGGTTTTAACCCACTGAGCCACCCAGGTACCCCCAGAATACATTTTTCATTATTTGTGATAATTTAAAAAAAAATATACTTCTCAGGAGGTTTTCCTTGAAAGAAGATATTGACAAGACTTACAGTGCTAATTTTATCTTCCTTACTCTTTTTTAAAGATTTTATTTATTTATTTGACAAACAGAGATCACAAGTAGGCAGAGAGGCAGGCAGAGAGAGGAAGAAGCAGACTCAATGCTGAGCAGAGAGATCGATGCGGGACTCGATCCCAGGACCCTGGGATTATGACCTGAGCTGAAGGCAGAGGCTTTAACTCACTGAGTCACCCAGGTGCCCCTATCGTCCTTATTAATAGAGAATCAATATACACTATTTTCTGTCTCTACACCATTATGTATATATATTCAAATTCACAAACACATACATGTATAATAAATGAACTGTGCTAGCCTCTTAGCATTTCATATAATCTATTTTTTAAAGTTTTTATTTAAATTCCAGTTTGTTAAGATACAATGTTGTATTAGCTTCAGGTGTACAATTTAGTGATTCAACACTTCCATACAACACCTGGTGCTCATCACAACTGCACTCTTTAATCCCCATTCCATATAATGTATGTTTTAACCACACAGACTGTCTTAGGAAATAACATCTCTCTAGGAAATAATTTTGTAATTTTCTGCATCACTTAAATTCTATGTTTCAGTATTTCAAAGCAAAAACAAATATAGAATAATGTATTGTTTCATGAAAAGAAAAAGGTACAACAAAATGTTTACAACTTATTTTTGAAAATATATATAATATAGAAGCTTCTATATATGTTTTGTGATTTGGACCAGTTGTGCTAAGGACTTTTTTTTAAGTATTAAATCAGATCATCATAAAAATGACACAAATAATATTATAAAAATAAGTATTTATAAGTGAATATTCACCAGAAATTTGATTTAATGATGAGTTCTCTATTTTAATGAGTCTATTGATTATGAACCACAAAAAACTTCTTGTGTAAAATATGCTCCTAAAGTACACTAAGGAATTTCACTCTCAGTATATTCAACTCAGAGGAAGAAATTAAAATTAAATTTATGAAGGCTTCTGAGAAAAAAAAACGCTATTTATCCTGATATTTTACCATTATTTTACTTACATGTTCCTTTATAGTAGTGTTTAATTAATTCTATTAATAATGTTTATGATAATTAAATTGTTTTCACAGTAAAAACTATGTTCACATCAGTATTTTACCAGTTTATGTAATATTTGATTAGAAAATTATAATAACATTACAACTGTCACAAACAAGGAAAACAAGGAAAAAGCACAGTGTATCCTTGGGAAACATTTGATTTCACTTATGTGATTATAAGTACACAATGATATTGAAAGTATTTTCAAGTTCTCAGTATGCCAAAAGATTAGTATTATATCCATACACTATAGAGTAAGAAAGGAAAATAACAGATGAGAGAGCAAGAGAAAGAAAGTATGGAATGCTCTAGCACAAAAGACCTAAAACAGAAATTAATGTTCACTCAATGCACAAAAATGTTATTTGAATTCACTTACTTATGAAAACAAAAGTATGCTTATCTAGAAATCTGGGTGTGAATGTATTTCCTTATTAAATTTAAAGAATCAAAATTTAGCAAAAATTGTACAGTTGATCATGAGTTCAAACATGCAGATTTTACTGTGGTCTTAAATGACTTTAATGAGATCCCTTTTTTAAAAGATTAAGGTCTACATTAGGCACTGAACTTTTTCATCTGAGCTGCTATATCAGGATAATGTTTTCTTGCTGATTGATGGATCATGCATGTCAATGGCTTTAAGAATAATTATAATTCTATGGTTTATGTGCCAGACTGGGATACACACTATGTCTCATTTACTATTTTGTCGAAATTATTTTTGCTCACTTATGAGGTTAAAACAAATCAGATGGTTCTGACAAGTTCATATGTGTTTCAGATTTTTAAATAAAATTATTAATTTATGTGGGTATTTCTTTTTAAATGATGGAAATTCTACTAGGTAAATAATAATAATAATAATAATGTTGATAAGAATGATACAAACTAATCAAGACTTCAATGCATCATTTCTTTGACATATGAGGGAAAATATCTGCCTAAGGATAGGGATGCTATTCAAATATTTTATGCCATAGGTAACACCCAGAAAATGTGACTCTACTGTCTTCATGGTCTCTGGCCTTGAACAACCTGCATGGTTTTTAGGAACGTGTCCCTGCTCATGTTAATAGCTCTTTTATTCTATAGTAAATAAGTCATATCTCAATTATAATAAGCATCACCCGTTGCCTAAAGTGATTGAAGAGGGCCAACCTGAAGTATAAAAGGGAAAAGTGCCTTGTATGCTATTGTGAAGAGATCTTTTGTCTCCATTTTCTTTGTTAGTCTCCTCTCTTTTTCAGTGCTTACATTTCCTCATTTCTTGTTCAATTTTTTCAGGATAAGCACTATATAGTCACTTTCTGTTATCTTAATTATGCCCCATTTATATTTTATTTTTGTATCTTATACTTTATAAACTGTTTTATTTTTATTTACCTATCTTTTATTGAAGTATATTTGACACAAAATATTACATTCATTTTAGGTGCACAACATAGTGATTTGACAACCCTCTATACATGCTCACTAGTGTAGCTACTATCCGTCACCATACAAAGCTATTAGAATATCTTTGACTATATTCCCTATGTCGTTCCTTTTATCCCCAAGTCCTATTAATTTTATAATGGGAGCAAGCATCTCCCACTCCGTTTTACTCATTTTGTCCACCCCTCATCACCCTCCCCTTTGGCAGTCATCAATTTGTTCTTTGCACTTGTGGACCCATTTCTACTTTTTTATTTGTTTATTCTTTGTTTGTTTTAGGTTCCACATACAAGTGAAATCTTATGATGTTTCTTTCTCTGACTTATTTCACTTAGCACAATATCCTCTCGGTTCATCCATGTTGTTGCAAATGGTAAGATCTTATACTTTTTAGAGGTTGAGGAATATTCGTGTGTGTGTGTGTGTGAGTGACATCTTATTTATCAATGGGTGGACATTTGAGTTGCCTTTTGTCCTCATTGAGGCACTCTTTTCACATATAACAAGGTCCATTCTTTGTGGCAGCTATTTCTCTACCAGTATTCTAGAACAGCGATGCCCTCCAGTCTGTAAATTTTAATCTTCACAATGTTTTGTTTCCTTCTGTTTTATCTCAACATTATGTTGAGATGGTTGGTTAGATTGTAGTCATTTGTACTTAAGAATAAAACAAGCTAACATTTACAAAATCATAAACACCAAGGGACATTTTTATGTGGTATTTTATAAATTTGAACAATGTAATTAAAATCTTTTCCCAGGGTGCCTGGGTGGCTCAGTGGGTTAAAGCCTCTGCCTTGGGCTCAGGTCATGATCCCAGGGTCCTGGGATTGAGCCCTGAATCGGGCTCTCTGCTCAACGGGGAGCCTGCTTCCTCCTCTCTCTCTGTTTGCCTCTCTGCCTACCTGTGATCTCTGTCTGTCAAATAAATAAATAAAATCTTTAAAAAAATAAAATAAAATATTTTCTCCCCAATTCTAAAATCCTATGTTAACAAATAGTTTTTATATACGTTTATTAGAAATGTTTCAAATTAAGACAGTATTTCCTTACAAAGTGTTATTTTAGAAAGCTTTTCATAGACAGAATTAAAAAGTCTTTGTTTTGCATTCTCTCTCTTTGATTTTGAAAATTTATACTTTGAAAATTTTCATGTGGAATTAAATTCACCCATATTTCATCCTTATTTTATTGTAGATACATTATCAAATGGTTGCATGAGAAAAAAAATACACACATCCATAGATTTTTAACACATGCACACATTTTTTTTTAAGATTTTATTTATTTATTTGACAGAAATCACAAGTAGGCAAAGAGGCAGCCAGAGAGAGAGGAGGAAGCAGGCTCCTCACTGGACAGAGAGCCTGATGTAGGACTTGATCCTTGGACTCCGGGATCATGACCCTAGCTGAAGGGAGAGGCTTTAACCCACTGAGCCACCCAGGCACCCCTCACATGCACACATCTTTTACACATATTCACAACACGTAGTTTTTATATATATATATTTTTTCACACACACATAAATATATAAAAATAAATATTATAAGGAAAATATAAATTGTATATAAACTTATTTATATAAATAAAAAGGTAAACTTATTTATATAAATAAGTTTATTTATATAAATAAAAAGTAAAAATTTATTTACCTTTGATATTCACTATCTTATTTGCCAAGTATTTCAATATATTTTTTTCTTGAATAATTTACTCTGATATGGCTAGATGGGAGAGAAAATATATAAGATGAAGCTGCTCCAAGCAATTTTGAACACCTATGGAACATAACTGCTTTCCACAGCTATTCAATGAAAAACTGAAGTTGGGCATGAATTTGTTTTAATGATCAAATTACAGTGAGATTTGTATAGTTCCTGTTTATTTCTGCAGAAAGAATAAATTCCAAGTATTTGACCTGGTTTAGATCATCATGAACATAAGGGAAGCAAGACATAACAGGGACCAATATGACATAGATTATACTTTAGAGTCAAATACTGGATTTCGCACTCAAAATAATTGCTGTTAATACCATATATCTGTTCTTGTCAATCAAGTGTTAGAGATCTTTTCTTAACTTTTTATTGACATATACTTTTAACAGAATAAAATACACAAATTGTAGACATTAATTATAAGTTTGTTGAGTTTCGACAATTGTATATACCTATGTAACCACAATCCCAATCAAGATATAGGACATTTATACTATCTGAAAAAGACCCACTGGCCTTCTTTCATTTAATTTTTTCCAGAAAGAAATCACTTAAAAATTAATAAACTTTATTATTTAAAGCAGTTTTAGGCCACAGCAAAATTGAAGGGGAAAATATAAAGATTTACCATATACCCTTGCCCCCACACATGCAAAGCTTTTCCTACTGTCAACATCCCACACCAGAGTGACTGGTATATTTATTACAATTAATAAAGCTATATCAACACATCATTATCACCCAAAGTTCATAGTTCACATTAGGGTTCACTCTTGATTTTGTATTTTCTGTGGTTTTGACAGTGTACAGTGACATGTATATATTATTATAGTATTATAGAAAATAACTTAATTACCCTAAAAGTCCACGGTGCTGTGCATATTTATCCTTCTCTATACCCTAATTTCTGGCAACCACTGATCTTTTTATTGTCTTCATAGTTTTCCTTTTTCAGAATCTCATATAGTTGGAATCATACAGTTTGTAGCCTTTTCATGTTGGCTTCTTTTACTTACTAGTATGCATTTAAGTCCACTCTGTATTCTCATGGGTTGATAGCCAATTTCTTTCTAGCACTAAATTATATTCCATTGTCTGAATGTGTTACAGTTTAATTATCCATTCACCTACTGAAGGGCATCTTAGTTTCTTCCATGTTTTGATAATTATGAATAAGCTGCTATAAACATCTGTCCAGTTTTTTGTGTGGACAAAAGTTTTCCACTTCTTTGGTTAAATATCAAGGAGTATGATTGCTGAGTCATATGGTAAAATATGTTTAATTTTACAAGAACCTGCTAAACTGTCTTCCAAAGTGGCTGTACAAAGGCATTCCTGGTAGCAGTGGATTAGAGTTCCTGTCCCACATTCTTGCTAGGGTTTGGTGTTAGTGTTTTGAGGTTGGGTAATTTTAACAGATGTGGTATCTATTCTTTCACCAATATCACAGTCTTGATTATTGTAGCTTTGTAATAAGTCTTGAAGTCATGGAGTACCATTCCTCTGACTTTGGTCTTCTTCAATATTTATTAAGTTATTCTCAGTCTTTTGCCCTTCCTTATAAACTTAGTAATCAGATAGCGGATATCCAGAAAATAATTTTTAGGGATTTTAATTGGGATTGCATTTAATCTGTAAACTAATTGGCAAAAAACCAACACCTTGAAAACATCTATTCCTTCTATACAAGAACGTGGAATATCTTTCCATTTATTTAGTTATTCTTTTATTTCTTTCATCACAGTTTTATAATTTTCCTCATATAGGTATTATATATAGTTTGGTAGATTTATACTTAAGTATTTCATTTTGGGAGGTGCTGATATAAATGGTATTTCATTTTTAATTTCTAATTTTACTTATTCATTGCTGGTATATAAGAAAGTGGTTGATGGATCTTATACATGGCAACCTAGTTCCTAATTAAAATTGGTCTTTTTTTTTTTTTTCAGATTTTCCACATTGACAATCTGTCATCTGTGGACAAAGACAGCTTTATTTCTTTCTCCCCAATCCATACAGATGTATGTCTTTTTCTTTACTTATTGCATTAGCTAGGACTTCCAGTGCAATGTCTAAAAGAACTGGTAGGAGAGAACATCTTTGTCTTGTTCCTAATCTTATTAGGAAAACATCCAATTTCTCATCATTAAGGATGATGTTGGTTTTAGAATTTTTGTAGATGTTCTTTATCAAGTTGTGGTAGTTTCCCTCTAGTCCTAGTTTGCTGAGTCTTATTATTATTATTATGAATGGTTGTTGAATTTCATCACATGCTTTTTTCTGCATCTATTTATGCCATCAAGTGACTTGTCATCTTCAGCCTATTGATGTAATGGAAAATATATATATATTTATTTTTGAACTCAGCTTGTACCTGCATAAATCTCAGTTGATCATGGTAAATAATTATTTTTATATATTTTTACATTTTTTATTTTTAATATTTTCATATATTTTATATATTAAATATATATATATTTATTTATATTGTTGGATTTGATTTACATATATTTTGTTGAGGATGTTTGCATCTATGTTCATGAGATAGATATTTACAGATAATGGTCTGTAGTTTCTTGGAATTTTTTTTCTGGTTTTAGTATTGGAGTGACACTGACACAGAATGAATTACAAAGTAGTCCCCCTGCTTCTATCTTCTGGAAAAGATTGTAGAGAATTTGTATAATTTTTTAAAAATATTTGGTAAATTTACCAGTGAACTCATATTGGCCTGGAGCTTTATGTTTTGGAAGGTTATTGTTTACTGAGTTAACTTCTTTTGTAGATATAAGCCTATATATATTATCTATTTCTTCTTGTGTGACTTTTGGAAGATTGTGTCTTTAAAGGAATTGGTCCATTTCATCTAGGTTATCAAATTTGTGGGCAAAGAGTTGCAAATAATATGCCTTTATTTTCCTTTTAGTATCCAAGTTATCAATAGTGATATCCCCCTCTTCTGATATTAGTAATCTGTGCCTTCCTCCTTTTTTTCCTAATTAGCCTGGCTACAGACTTATCTATTTTTTTGAAGCAACCACTTTTTGATTTCTATTATTATAGATCCATTTTGCCTACTCTATTGTAGAACTTCAGATAAATGGAATTTATTTCAAGTTCTCTTTAGTTTCTGACTGTAATTCCCTGGAATGTTTTTGAAATATATCCATGTTGCCGCATTGTAAGTGTAATATCTTCCATCTTCTTCTTTATTATTGAGTAATAGTTCATTGTTTTGTAGGTGTTATACATATTTTTTAATTCCATTCGTGGACATTTAGGATATCTTTAGGCTTTGATGATTTTGAGTATGTCTGATAGAAATATTCTCCTGTGGGTGGGTGTTTGTTTTATTCTCTTGTATAAATACCCAGGTAAGGAATCCCTAGGTCATAATATAGACATATATCTTTACAGTTAAATTTTAAATAAACTGACATTTTTTTTTCCTAAAGTGGCTTAATTTTACATTCTGACGAGCAGAATATCAATGATCCAAGTTGCTCTACATCCATGCTTATATTCAATAATGTTGGTTGCTATTTTAATTAACCATTCTGGTGTATATGATGAATAGCTATTATTTCACTTTACTTTGTTGTTCTCTTAAATTTTTCAGAACCCCCTTCTTCACACATGTTCAGTAAAAGACCAGCCTAATACAAAAGATAAAAAGATTCAAGGAATTTTCTCTGTAAATATACGAACTTTCCTGTATTTGCACATATCCATCTTTTTTCCCAGCTTTATTGATGTATGATTGACAAATTAAAATCTGTGTATATTAAATCTGTATAATGGGTTTTGACATTTTGATATATATATCATATATATACACATTTTAAAATTATTATCACATTTAAGCTAATTAACATATCTATCATGTCAATAGTTATTTTTTTGTGTGGTGAGAACACTTATGATCTACTTTCAGCACTTTGCAAGTATTCAATACATCATTACTAACTATGGTCACTATGCTGTACTTTAGATCTCTAGAACTTATTCATATCACAACTGAAATTTTGTGCCATTTGGCTATCTCCCCATTACCCTCCAGTCCCTTACAACTGCTATTGCACCCTTCTATGAACCTGACATTTGTAGATTCCTGAAATGAGAGGTTGTAAAGTATTTGTGTTTCTTTTTTCTGGTTTATTTCATTCATCATAATGTTCTCAGATTCATCCATGTTGTTGTAAATTGCAGGATTTCTTTTTTTTTAATATGAAATGTATCTAAATATATGCTTATATTTATAAATACATATTTTATTTGTATGTTATAAAATATTTACATTTATTATATTATACATATGATATATCACATTTTCCACAAAATATAGAAAATACCAGAAAATGTGAGATATATATATAATATCTTAATCGTTCATTCCCTGACAGGCTATTGTGAATAAGGTTGCCATCAACATAAGTGCTGGCATCTCTTCAAATTTTGATTTTATTTCCTTTGGCTGTATACTCAGAAGTAGGATTGCTACATTGTAGTTCAATTTTAATTTTTTTAAAAGAATCTCTGTATTGTTTTCCCTAATGACTGTATTAATTTGCATTACCAACAGTGTGTAAGTTTCCTTTTCTCCACACCCTCACCAATACTTACCTTTTTAGTTTTTGATAATAGCCATCCTAACAGGTATGAAATATCTCATTATAATTTTGATTTTTATTTCCTTGAAGATTAGTGATGTTGAACTTCTTTTTATATACCTATTAGGAATTTGTATGTCTCCTTTGGAAAAGTATCTATTTTGGTTCTTTGCTATTAGGTTGTATGAGTTCTTTATATATTTTGTAATTGTAAATATATAAGAACCAGCATTAGAGTGCCTAAACATATAAAGCAAACATTAACAAATCTGAAGGGAGACATAGACATCAGTACGTATTAGTAGGGGACTTCAGTGTCTCAATTTCAACAATGGATATTTCATCCAGACAGAAAATAAACAGAAAAAGAAGACTTGAATAATACTATAGAGCAAATGATTTAAGAGGCATATACAGAATATTCTATTCAAGAGTTGTATGATACACATTCTTTTTGAGCTTACATGGAACATCCTCCCAGATAAATCATGTCAACTCACAACATGAGTCATAAAAAATTTAAGAAAATTGAAATTATATCAAATATCTTTTCCAACCATAATGGTATGAAACTCTTGAAAAACTGCTCGGTAGAAGATGACATCAAAAGAAAAATCAATGATGCATAAACAATGAATCTTGGAACACTGAAAAAAAATTAAATTAAAGAAAAAGAGAGAGAAATAATTAAAAAAAAATCTTGAGACAAGTGAAAATGGAAACATAACATGCCAAAACTTACAGGATACTTCAAAAGCAGTGCTGAGAAGGAAATTAGCAATGAAAGCATACATCAAAAATAGAGAGGTCTCGAACAACCTAGCATTACATTTTAAGGAACTGGAAAAAGGACAAACTAAGCCTAATTAGCAGAAAGAAAGAGTAATGAAAATTAGAAGACAAACAAATGAAATAGAGACAGAAAAACCATAGAAAGGATCAATGAAACTAAGTTGTAAAGATAAACAAAATTGACATTTAGCTAGACTAAGAAAAACAAGAAAAAAAAGAAAATACTTAAATAAATATAATCAGAAACGAAAAAAGACATTACGACTGATACCACGGAAGTACCAAGAATAAGAGACTACTGTGAAAGATTACATGCATGCATCCCCTTGTATTCTTCCCCTATCATAACGGTAAACTGATACTCTTTCTTGTTAATGACTATGACTGTTTTTATTCCCTTCTTCTGTATACTCTGTAGACTCTTCTCAGTCTCCTTAATGGAAAGTTTGTACTGCTGATTTCACTTTTTCTTTTTCTTCAAGTTATATTATAGTCTCTTCCTCAGTATTAAGAAAGCTTAAATCTCTTTAATTAAAATTAGCATCATACCTATACTTCATTTATCACGCACTCTTCAAGGCCAAACATTTTCTTCACCATACATAGCTTCATAATTCAACAAATCATCATCCCATTCACGCTACTCTTGTTCTTACTTCTTCACACTGTTCTTTTGCTAGACATCTGTGGCTTCTGTGTGGCTAAATACAAGTTTCACTTCAGGATATGAAACTTTGTCTTCTCAACAATATTTGCAGTCTTCACCACATCCCTTTACTGAAGGCTTCCTTTTTATGGTTGCTTTTTATAACAAACTTCCCACTTTTTTTTTTTTTTCTACCTCCTGGGATATTTATTCATAATTTACTATCTAGGTAGCTTCACAGGACTCTCAAATGAGTCTTCTCTTTGCTTGTTACTCTTTTGTTTCATCAAGTGTTAACACAATTTGAGCAATTGCTTAATCCTAAAACCCAGGAGAGATCACTGATTTCAGAATATAAGACTAACCACCCCTAAACTATCATCAACCCTGCCATAATGGATTAACTTTCTAATTTTTTTCAATTTTTTAATCACAGTGGATTAATTTTTTTAAATATCTTTTCATGACTCACTATCCATTAATTTATTTATAATTCACCATCTGACCTTGAGTGTGTCTCCTTTAGGTATTGAAGCCATCTATTGCTTTTTATCCTGTTAATGCCTCGTCTCTTCCTCTATCATATCTTAACTGGAGTATATCTATCTAGACCTTATTTTGTGTAATCCATTCTATATCTTCTGTCAGCTTTAAAAATCACTTATATTTTAAAAGTGCCTTAGTGACTTTTCATTGTCCTTGCTAAACATCATTCTTGCCATCTGGTGCATGTCTTCCTCTCCACCCTACTTTTTCACCTTTTTCGGTATTACTCAATTTCATTTCATCAGGACAACTCTTCTTACTTTTTAGAATGTGCTGCATTTTCTCTAAAATATGAGCCTTCACATGATTTCCCTTGCAAGAAAGTTTCTTTCACTCATTCTTCTATTTTAAATTCATCAGGTGACTCCTACTCATCCTTTTGATCTCAGTTTAACAGTTAGTTCTCAGATTAAATTTTTGTTCCTCCATACTAGCTTATCCCCTAAATGCTAAATTTTTTCCACTGGACTGTACAATCCACGAGGGCATAAACTGCATCTATTTTCATCTGTGACAAATTTGTAGAATCTACACAATCGTGTGGCAAAGAATGGACAGTCACAAATTAGATATTGAATAGATCAATATATCACAATTTATTCTTGGTTATATTGCAGAGACAGAGGACTGATTAATTTTAGCTTGTACTTATGTGCAAGGCATAACTTGTACAAGTTAAATAGTCATCCTTTCTCAGGTTAAGAATCTAATTTAGCAATTTGCTAATTTAAAATCAGCAGTTTATCTTGTTTCAGAGTTTTAGAGGTCTGATCACAAAGGATAAAATATATATATTTAATAGATGTTGAAATGTCTCTCAGTTAAAGAATGCATAAAACAAAACTATATTTTATTGACTTTTTAATCTCTTCTATTTTTGTAATTTCCCAAATGTAGTGAATATAGCTGTTTCCCCAAAATGTGAATTTATAAAAACAATCTGATTTACAGAAATATTATGTTTTTAGAAATGTATGTCAACAGTCATGTTAATTAATCATTGATGGAATGAAATTAAGTCTCACTAAATAGAAAAGCTCATCCACTGAAACGTTCAATTAGAAAGTGAGTAGGACATAATTTATCACAAAACTAGACATTTTTCTTTCTCCTTTAAAAGTTGAATATTATTCTGTGTAATAAATATGAAGGAAAATAAATTGTATTAATTAATACAGGCAATTTAGAGCCACTTATATGTTGAATAATAAAAACACAGTGGAAATTAATACCATTAGTTGCAGAGGTATTGTGATTTAGTGACATATTTTAAATTTCTGACTAAAAAAATGTCTTTCAGTATTCCTAATAAGAGGAATCCAGTATACTCTCAACAGTAGCATCTAGAAGGGCCATAGGAAGAGGCTTTTGCCAGAAGTGAATTCCCTGAGGAATTTAAATAATCATTGGGGAGATTATATATATATATATATATATATTCTTTTTCCCCTCATTTGTGAAATTAGTGGTTTGGAGTAGATAGAATATAATGTATCTCCTGTGTGAAAGGTTTCTTGAATTTGATTTATACATAAGACTTCTGCCACCCAGAGCAATGGTTATATCATGTGGAGGGATTTCTGCCCATGTGCTATGATCTCAAATTTTATTCATGACCCCCCTTCTCATGACTCTGGTAGTGCTGAAAATTCTTTGCTATCAACATAGGAAATTCTTTAAAGTGACCCATTTCTTCTTATAGATCTTTGAGTAACACATTCAATAGAGTAGTTGTACTAATCTAACTTGAAGTAGCAACACCATGGAACTGAGAAATAAAATTTTTATGGGGAGACAGGAAGGGATAAAGTCTGCCAGTATGTGTGGCATTAAGAGAAAGCTAAAAAGGCTATATACTCCTTGGTTGACAGGAGGTTCTCATACATTGCCGAGGAGGTATGAAATGAAAATTTTACTTAAAAAGAAGTTTTCTAAATCTTTCTTAACTTCTTTAACTTTCAACTTCTAAATTTGTAAAATAAAACTAATAGTTTCCCTATGCATTCAAAAAAATATATTTATGTCAATGTCTTCCAGCCAAAGATCACGAGGAACAAACCTATAGGTGAACAAGTGAATTTATTACTAATTGCAGAGAGGGAGAACACAAACTATAAGGAATGGTAGGAGGTCTCATAAAGCATTAGAAAGAAACTGTAATTGGATTTGGTCTTTTATTGGGTAATTTTGGAAACAAGGTATGGAAATCAGGGTCCACTTTGGATTGGGTGCTATTAGAATACAACATTTATGTATTTGAGCGTCTCATTAATTTTATCTACAGGAAGGACATATTAGAGCAAGAATCACACCATAGTTGATTAAAAAATAGCAGTCACTCACAATTGCTGGGAAATGAGATGTTTGCTATCTCATGGGTTGTACAATAACATTTTTTTTTACTCCCTTTATCATACTCTCACTGTGATCTTGATGTTTCTGCCTACAAGATCATGTATATCTAAGAAAAGAACAGTGTGACTAGTTATGAGTATCAAGCCATCTTCTAACAACACTGAAGCTAACTGTCACTGTCAGATCACTTTCTGGTTGTAAGAAGCTGCTTTTTATTTATACACACACACACACACACACACACACACACAATAGATATAAAAAAAATAATGAAGAAATACTTGACAGAGGAAAATTCAGTATATCCAACATCCCACGTAGAAATTCTCAAAAGAGAAATTAAAAGAAAAATGTAAATGAAATGGACAGGGAGGTCTTGTAGTACTGAGGAAAATATTCCCCAACATTAAGCATAGCATTATTTAATATAACACCAAGTACAAAGAAAAGTTTATAAATGCTTCCAGAGAAAAGGAAAAAAAAATCTTTTTACAATGGGACAAGGTTCATATTACCATTATACTGCTCAGGAAATGTGCCAGGTTCCAGCACAATAGATCAATGTATTAAATATCTGAAGGAAAACAGCTCTTTATCTTGAGTTGTAGAAGCAAACAAACTTGGATCATGCCGCAACCAGTAGATTTATCCCCACCAAACTCTTTCTGAGGCAATTATTGAAAATATACTCCAACAAGATGAGACTGAAATTGAGAAAGAGGAACTTGAGAAACACAAAATGCTGCAGTAAGCCATGAGCACAGTAAAAGAATCTGCAGGCTAAAAGCTGTGAAGCAGGTCAATGAAACACCGTCTATGAACCAATGGGCTCAAAGAAGCATGTCTTAAACCAGTGCTCTCAAACTTAAAAGCACCAAGGAATTAACCAAACATCTTAAAATGTCGATTTCAATTAGGTAGATCTGCAATATGGACCAAAGATTCTGTATTGCTTGCAAACTTTCAGTTGATGTCAATGCCATTATCCCCTGGGCCATGCTATGAGAAGGCAGGTGTGCCACTGAGCAATACATTAAATCACTTAAAATATAATTTTGTGGTTTATTCCTAAAACTTGTTACATGTTTCTCTTCATTGTCCTTAGAATTAAATCTTTGTTCCCTTCCATGGAGCTAAAATTTCTTCATTAAAATGTTTCCATGAGCTTACATTTCACACCTCAACACATATCACTCTAAACATTATTGATTATTTTCAAATCATACTGGTGCCATTTCATGCATGTTCTAACTTCAGAGTGTCTACTTTGCTGCTGCCTTTAGCTAGATGCTATTTTCCTACCTACTTAAAACACTTAGATAATTTAAATATCACTTATTTTTAAAAATATACTTGTTTTTAAATTTATTATTATTATTATTTTATTTTTAAGTAATCTCTACCCCAACAAGGGGCTTGAACTCAAGTTTCAAGATCAAGTCAAATGCTCTTCTGACTGAATTCACCAGGGATTCCTTTAAAAAGGTGATACAGAATATAGCTTTTTAATTCTAAACACCACTAAAAAGAAATATACATAATTTTATACATATTAAAGGGATATAGCACGACTTTTAAATATGCCTAGATACTAGCAATTGGTAGAAATATTGAAGTATTTGCACACATTATGAATTAAACTAAAATTTTATTTCTGATTCTATAATATCTTTTCAAAGATTTTCCCCCCCAATGTTTGCTCAGTGAGTTGAAAATCTCCTAAATTGTCCCAGAGATTCTTACCTCAGCCTTGAGATCATTGACTTTCTAAAGCTAGCGGTGTGAATATTCAAAGAAATTGCCTGTGCATTAAGTTTAAATTAGCTGTCATTATTATTCACAAAATAATGAGACTGCAAGCAAATCATGTAATTAGGAAGAGCTTTCACATCAGTATCATATTTTCTCCTCTGTTTACTGCTAAATGTGCAATTTACCTAAAGAGGGAATGTAAGGGAACAATGAGACAAGAATTGAGTGAACATTTGTGCTGTGAATGCTCTGACACAGGAAAACTAGAATGAGAAATTAAAGATATATATTGTAGGGGCATATGGCTGACTTGGAAGAGTGTCCAACTCCTGATCTCAGAGTCATGAGTTCAAGCCTTGCATTAGGTATAGAGTTTATGTTAAAAGTAAAGTAACAACTATATATATATACACATATATGTATATATATATACACACACACACATACATACATACGTACACACGCATACACACACACATATATATAATGAAAGTACTATATGTGCAAAACAAACAAATATAAAATGTCAAAGATGCACACATTTGTCCACAAAAAGAGATGAAAAGCAAGTAAAGTGTCACCATTTTCATTGGAGGTGTCAATATTGAATCATAACCCAAATATTTACTGAAGAGTAACAAATAAGTTTTTTTTTTTAAGTAGAACTTAAGGGATTTCTAGGGGAATTTGTTGAATGAAATATTAAAATTATCTTATTACCTAGTTTCTTACACATTCTTTCAATTCTCTGATAAATGTTTCCTGGTATCTTGGGTTTTAATCATTGCTAGCCATGTTTCTGAATATCAAGTATGTACTTCTGCAGATGTCAATTTACTATTTTTAATTATGTCTTTACATCTAACATTCCTTCTGTGAAGTATTGAAAAAGGCATAAAACTGAAAAATTCGAGACATTTAGTTTTGAATCATAGCTTCAACATCTAAAAGCTACATCAATTTAGACAAATTAATTAATCATGCGTGTTTCAGAAACTTTTATTTAAAATTATATAGTCCCTGCATTAAATGAGGGAGAGGGGATATGTTAATGAACTTAGGTGTACCTGACACAAAATAGTTATTAATTGCAAATTATTTTACTTTCTCTCTTTCTTCTCTTGAATTTCAAACAACATCATGGCACTCTGCTTTGCCCTCAGCTATTCACATATTTCAAACTGGCTTGATGCTAAAATAGAATGTGTTTGTTCTTTAAAAAAAAAAAAAAAAGAATGTAAGAAAGAAAGACACAGCTCATGTACTATGCGTTTATTTTCCTCATCTCTGCTTCAGTTTCCATCTCTCTGGTCTTTTTTCTTTCCTACCAATATAACAGTTGAGCAATCAGAAAGGAATATATCTATGAAATTTGAAGGGGAGAGTTAAATCAAATAAGAATTATCAGGATGCAAGCAGGGTTGAAAATGTTAAATAAGCAAGGAAATGATAACTGGATTGTATAGACAGTGCACAGAAGAAGGTTCCTACTTAACAGCCTTTACTGATCTTTTTCAGTATCTACTTGGACAAGAGAAAACTCTTAACTCCAAAGAAGACAGTCCATTGATTGGCAAGAAACCATGACACTAACTTTCTCTGTGTTTTGTGTCATGAGACAAATATGGTCAGTTGCTTAGATAGGAAAATATTAAATAGACCTATCTAATGTTTTTTTTAGATTATCTAATGGTTATTTAGATTACTGCACCTAGTCATAGGAAAGAAGGCAACAAGGAAAGAAGGCAACAAGACTCCAGGTTCATGTTTTATCTGACTACTCTCAGCATAGTTTTACTTCTTTATAGTCTATGAAATTTTATGAAATGAATTTTTATGTTAAATTTGTCACATTTCTGTTGACTGAAATGAACTTTCTCCAAGACAGACTTACCCTAGGTAAAAACTTTTGTTCAGAAGCCAATAGAGTAGAACTTATAATTTATACTGTATTATATATTTATGTATCCCTTAGGTGAGTACCTCAAACAGCTCTCATCCATCTGTGTCTCACCCAGCAGTATGCAATAGAACTCAGGTCAAAATAGAGCATAGTGAACCCCATGGGTACTTTTTTTTTTTAAAGATTTTATTTATTTATTTGACAGAGAGAGATCACAAGTAGGCATAGAGGCAGGCAGAGAGAGAGAGAGGAGGAAGCAGACTCCCTGCTGAGCAGAGAACCTGATGCAGGACTCGATCCCAGCACCCTGAGATCATGACCTGAGGCGAAGGCAGCGGCTTAACCCACTGAGCCACCCAGGAGCCCCCCCCCCAATGGGTACTTTAATATGAGTTTCTGATTATTGCACTTCCTTTTACTGTACACTATTAGATTTCACATAATAAATATTCAATGTGATAAAAATCTATAAACTGCATGTTATCTAAAGTTATGTTGAGTTCATTAGTAATTCATTAAATACATACTGATTCTTTGATCTATTCATTCTTTCTCTCATAATTTTTTTTCTAAAATGACAATGTGGTAAGAGTGATTACTTTAACGGCATCATGCCTACATTCAACATTTCACTAATTAATAATGCTTTGACAAAGTAGATCAATACAAAGAAACTATAATTAGTGACATTTTGATGTGAAATCTTGTTTTAAATATATGCATTATCGTTATATTTGTTAATGTGCTCCAAGCTAAAAAGAAACCCATGAGTATTATAAATATTAAGTTATTAGAAAAAATATTACAATGTGGATCTCCCAAAAGATAAAAATTATTTATAACAGACAGACATGTATTATGCTAATAAATTTTATTTCAGGAATCATACATATTACACATATATTTAATTATTACATAATAATAAACTTATTAAATTATTTTACTCATAATTTTAACAAATAGCACAATGATTTTCATTGTTTTGAAGGAAATAAATAATAATGAAAACCCATTATAATTCAAGAGTGATAAAAAATTTATTATATCTCCAAGATGACTATGATTCTAAATTCAATTTTTAAACTTGTCTAAAAAATTAATGAAGAGAATAAATTTTGTCAATTAAGATGTAATAAAGTCCTAGAAAAAACAGAACTTAAAAAAGGAATATAAGCAGTCTATTTACAGGTTAATAGATACAAATCACGGAAATATATATATTTTTAATTATGCTTGGGATTTGGATCTTATATACCATAATTAATGGTTATTTAGATTACTGCACCAAGTCATAGGAAAGGAGGCAACAAATCCAGTTTGTTTCTCTAAGGCTGTTTGGGACTAAGTTGTGCTTTAAGGGGTTTTTTTTTTTTTTTTTCCTTCAGTGTTCCAAAATTCACTGTTTATGCACCACACCCAGTGCTCCATGCAATACATGCCTTCCTTAATACACACCACCAGGCTCACCCAACCCCCCCCCAAACCCCTCAGTTTGTTTCTCAGAGTTCACAGTCTCCTGGAGGACATTGGGAGATGAGAGGAGAGTGCTTGAGGTTTAACAGGATTTTAACACTGCCTTCCTACACTAGGTTTAATTTTCTGGGTTTCAACCTGTGCTTATTCACAGCCTGGAAATCCTTGCACTGTTCCTGGATCAACAGTGTTTGTACAAAGATGGTTAAATATGTTGTTCAGAATTACTTGTGTTGACTACATAATGGGTTTCAGTACAAGTACCTGGCTAATCATTCTCCAGAAATTCTTATTCTTTGCTGAACTAACTGTACTAGGGTTTTCATGACCACCCGTCAAACAAAACTAATTTAGATGATTTGGCAATGGATTTCACATTGACAAATCTATGGTCAGCACTCAATTCTCATTCTTTTGAACTATCATCAGCATTTGAAAACACGAATTCATCTATCTTCCTTGGAATACTTTAACCAATTGACTCCAAGACATCCCAACTCTACTGGTTCCCTCCTGCCCCACTGGAAACTCCTTACCAGTCTGAATGCTAACTTCTTGCTTATTATTTCCAAACTTTACATGCTATTAATGCCCAAGGCTTAATCTTGAGATTTTTTTTAATATCCTCTTTTGCTGATTTCTTTGAGTCCAGGGCTGATATTAATCAAACCAGTTTGTATCTAACTTCTGTTTGGCATCTTCACATAGGTAACCAACTGGTATCTCAAACTTAACATGTTAAAAACGCTTGCAACTCAACGAATGGCAACTATGTCCCTCTAGCTGCTCATGCTGAAAACCTGACTCTCCATATGTCACATTCAATTCAGAAGAAGCAAATCTTTTGTTTTAATTCAAAAAATATAACCAGTATCTGACCATTTCTCAACCCTTCTACAGCTACCACTTTCATGCAGGCCAGAGGAAGCTCTCCTGGACCATATCCATTACCTCCTAAACATGTTCTCTGCTCCCATCTATTCTGTGTATAGTGGGCCTCCACATTTTCCTTTGGAGGAGACCATACTGCTTCTCTGTTCCAAACTTCCCATTATTTTCACATAGCTATAAGATATTTCATCTCTATTCACTCTCTAAAGTAATATCCTTCCATGCCTCCGTATCTTAATCTACTCTGACTACACTGGTCTGCGGTGTGTTTCTCAATATAACATGTCATGCTCACACCTCAGGGACCTTGAACTTGCCATTCTCCCTACCTATATTCCATTCTTAGGATCTCCTTTATTTCCTTAAGGTTTTGTAGAAAAATCATATTTTCACACTCCGGTGTGTAAATATAAAATAAAATTGTCCTGTTCAGTAACTCAGTAATCTTTTTTCACAACTTCATTTTTTTTCTCTTATATCTGCTCTTTGAAATTTGCATATTTTAATTATTATGTGCTTAATATTCTGACTTCTTCAGCTAGAATGAAAGCTTCATGATTACAGTATTTTTATTTTCTGTTTAGCTCATTTCTGTGTCCATGTTTTATCGAAAAGTGCCTAACACCTAGTAAGTGCTAACTAAATATTTGTTGAAAAATTAATTAGGTAAAATTCTCACAAGAATTCTTGATGCCTGAAAACATATTGATTGCTAAAGAGAAAATAGGTATAATCTTTCAATAATAAGATAGTAATAGTTTTAACTGAGTAAAGAAAAAATTAGCAGAAGAACAAAAGCCAGTACATGGCTTGATAAAAGCTAATACCATCTTTTAAAGGCAGGGTACAAAATCAAAGAATAGAATAAAGCTGGACATTTGTTAATCTTGAATTATAACTATCAATCTTCCCACACTATCAATCATGCTTTGTTATAATAGGCTCATGGTGGTTAAAAGGAAAAATTTATCTTAATAAGTTATTGGAAGAACTTATAATATAATACCAATCACACTTCATTTCTCAGGTTGAATGAAAAATACTGCTGCCATTATATAACACTTGAGATCAAATAAAATCAGGAATTAAATTTCACATTCAAACTCTAATTCAGTAAGACAACTTTCATAACATCAGACGTACTAAGTGACTATTCATGCATTTATCTATTGAGCATGTTTTTTATTATTCAGAGCATATCCAAACACTGCCATTTGAATTAAAATAAATAAAAAGGAAAATAAGCCCCTCATATCTTTGTACTTACTTTGCATTTAAAATACGTAACTTGACAAATGTCCCAGATTCGAGCAATTTATTTATGCTTTCAAATGCTGGTAGACCATAGATGTGAACCATACATTATTTTTCACTTGAAACACCATCCAACCTACCACCAATTTACCCTCTTTTTATTTCTTCCAAATATCTGTCAAAGTACTTGCCCTCCTAGCAAATCTTGGGAACTTTAGCTTGAGCATAGGTAATAATACCCAGTAATTGGTTATAATTTGGCACATTTCCCCATGTTTTACTCCTCAAAGACCAAACATATAATTTTTTATTAGTTAGAGGGGGAAAGAAAGAGAAATATGTCATCTTTTCTTATTTCCATCCAACAAGTCAAGTGATAGGCTTGACTTTCTATGTTTGTTTAAATAAGGTGTTATTATTTCTCCCACTTCTTTATCCATTTTTCTCCAACTTCCTATGATTATAGTTTGTCATTTTTAAAACACATTTTATTTTTCATATAACCTCTGAATATTAAATACAAAAACTAAAGTAAGTTTGAAATAAAAGTATCAATATTTACAAACATGACACAGAGGAAATTTCTTAACATTGTGCAATTATTTTTAATGTTGTGAATTAAAGAACCAAATACCAGTGTCATGAAAACTTCACCATTTCAATTAAGATGGGTGTCTTAGGACATCAATTAATAATTTGAAGCTTAGATAATAGCAAATAAGCTAATGTTACTTATCATTAACTCTCCTTTCTTTTGGCCCCTTGGTTGAATCATTGAGGAATACCTGAATACTCTGTAATTTCAACCTACTTTCATAGGCAAAAATCTTATTCTTTACCAATAATTTTAGAAAATCTCATGTCACTCTTGAATGAGACTTATGACCTTCATAAAATTTTTTGTTTTATTTACCAATAATTTTAGAAAATCTCATGTCACTCTTGAATGAGACTTATGACCTTCATAAAATTTTTTGTTTACATAATCTTATTATTTTCCAAAGAAGACTTACTTCCTTCCTTCCTTCCTTCCTTCCTTCCTTCCTTCCTTCCTTCCTGTCTGTGCCAATATTATTGACTGTATTTCCTATGCTGTACTTTCCATCCCCATAATTTACATATTTTATATCTGAAAGTTTGTACCTCTTAATCCCCTTCACCTGCCCTTAGTCTAATTTCTTTTTTTAAAGATTTTAAAAAAATTTATATTTAAGAAATCTCTACATCGAATGTGTGCCTCAAACTAACAACCTGGAGATCAAGAGTTGCAGGCTCCACTGAATGAGCCATCCAGGTGCCCCCTTGGCCAATTTCTAATGAAACATGTTTCCAGTGTTTAATCTCTCAAATGTTCAGATATTTGTAAATCTTTTTGAGTAGAAGTTAGGACTCATTTATTTCTGTATTTAAAATGTTTCTCATACTATATTGGTTATAGTTTTACTATATTTTACCAGCTATTTGATTATCGTATAGTCAAATAATTTCACTAGCATATTTAAAAAATTCAAATATTTTCTTAATAGTTTTGTATAATATTCAACTTTCTCATACAGAAGATAGTAGAATTTAAGCACCCTTCTCTTTCTCTTCTACACCTTCATGAAACAAAATTGAAGGACCCACAGTTTCCCAAATGTAGGAAACAGTTTCAGGTAAGTTTCACTTGACTTATGTCCTTCCTCTGTGCTTGGTGTACCTCAGCAGCAAGATAATCTAATCCTCTTTACCTTCTAAACCTGCCCCTATTTGTCATCATCTGTATCCATAAGTTTTGTGTCTGGCATGTGTTAGGCAATTAAAAACTATTCTCTAAGAAAAAAAATGATGAATTCATTAATAAGAAGAAAAACATCAGAAGGGCAAACCATTTGTTCATAGGTAAAAATAATCATTTTCTTTTCTTGAAACCCTCTTTAGAATTTGGTTAGACAGTGTTTTTTGTTTTGTTTTGAAGCTAAACACAATTGTAAGGTATACAACACATATTTAAGAAACAGCTAATAATTACCATATGTCTTTCTAGATGATTTCATGTGCATTTTAAAATTTAATTTTCAGAGAATTATTTGTGTTACTTTACTGTTCATTTTACAGATGATGAAACAGAGACTCAGACAATTTAAACAACTGGTTCAATGTCACACAGATAAGTAACAAGGCAACAATTAAGCACAATTTTGGCTTCAAAACTGTTAACCTTCTGGCATATTTGGTGGTGCCCATTAGGTGCCCCAAAACAAACTTTGGAACAAAAAATGGAGCCCAAAAGAGTGAGCTAAGCCTTTGAGATTTTAATTAATTTATAGCAAATTATTTTTGAAAATAGATTTTACTTAAAACACTGATAGCAATATTTAAAATTAGGCAAGTAAAATTTTTTATTGTAATCATGTTTTATGTGCTCTAGTTTACCAAAAAATAAATATTTTAAGGAAGAGATTCTATCTGAAGTCTTTAGATAACCCTGAGCATTAAGCATTGTACACTTGCATACAGTATATTCTAGCTGGATTTTTATATTATAGTTTAAAGCTTCTCAAGTCAAATATATCCATTTTGACCTCTATTTAAGCCTCTTTTGAAACCAACATTTTATTGGTTTTAACTATATTGATTTTTCAATTGAAGATAACATTCCATTCACATGAAAGTTCATTTGTTACAGCTTTCCATTTATAAGCCCCTGTGTCTTGATTTAATGCTATTTTCCTGCAGAAACTAAAGTTTGTAGGTCAATCTTGAAGAATGAGTATAACCACAAATATAGCAGATGCCTCATGAAATTATCTTCTACTGCTTCTCTGTGACCTCTGTCAAGGAAATAACACTCAAATCTGCGTCAGCATGAACAGCTGTGGATGCCGCTGTTAGATAGCTGTGACCTATCCTCCCAAGGGTAGTGCCCAACCAGGAGGGAATGGTGATTTTTGCAGAGTCAATGTTATTAACGCCAACATAAATCAGAAAATAGTGCTTCAAATCTAAAAATTAGATGCCACAGTTCATAAAAAGAAGCAAACTTCCCTTATAATAAATCAAAGTTTCATGTAGGCATTTATGAAAATGATAATAACAACTGTGTAAATATTTTAATACTCCTCAAAACTTCATTTAAAGTAAGTGTATAAATAGACATATAAGGCACAACTTTCTCTTTCAGAGAAATACGCTAGAAATCATACTTTTTTTTTTTAAACTGGATCAGAAATCATACTTTTCTTTTCAGTCTCTTATTTTAAGCAGAACTATACAGTATGGTGATGGGAGGAGTAAACATTGTAGCTATTTTTATTAAGTTTCACTGCTATCTGCTACTTATCTTGCCAGACCAATTCAGAACTAGTGAGGAAACTGCAAAATGAGAGATTTGATTCACATGGCCAAATGTATTCCCTAAAGTATAATTTTCCACATTATGATTTTACTATGTGATCATTTACCTATTCTCAATAGAAATCCTTATTTATGAGTATATGTTTAATTTTTATAAAATGTACTATGTATTCTATATATAATAATACATATCGTATAGACACTTGTATAAAGAAAACATATACACACATTTATATTTGCATCATACATACACTGAATACATTTTGGTTTTCTAAGATTCTCTTATTACTTCTGAATAGCTTTAAGCTGGCACTACATGACATTAATAATAAAAGGTAGCCCAAGGAAGCCCTTAAAATGGTCATATATGTTTAATTACAATATTTGTGTTTCAGTTAAATCATGTTAAACTTCATCATTTTTCATGACCTTAAGAAAGTAAATAAAACAACCAAATATTTTTGCACACTGAAATAAATCTGTGAAAGAAACATTTTAGCTGCTAGACAGGACATAGGTATTGAAGAAGTTTTGAATTCAACATTTGGATTAGTGATTTCAGAGAAATTCAGTCTTCAACCATTCCCAAATTCTAATCTGGGATTTTATTCCCTAGGTGTAGTTCTGAGTCCGGGGAATCAGAAAGCTCCATGAACAAGAGCAGACCAAGCCACTACTTGATTTTTAAAATTTAGTGAGTGGCAGCCAGTAGTGAACCAATAAGTGTATTTGTTATTTATTATAATTGTTATTTATTACAAAGAATAACATAGTGTGAAAAAGAAATCAGGCAAGACAAGGGTAGTGAAAGAAAACTGATGTTTTAGAGTAGATAGAAAATTTTTCACAATAAGAAGACCAAAAATGTAGAATCTAAAACTATTGGTGTTTTGAAAAACAAGGTCTGGGAAGGGAACTGCAAATGCCTTAAATGTGTTTGCCCTGTGTGTTTGAGGAAAAGCAAAGAGGTCAATGAAGCTGCTCCGAGTGAGCGAAGAAGGTTAGAGCAGGAAATGAAGGAGGAGAGAGGAGCTAAGGACCTGGTGTCTTTTTCCGTCCATTTCAAGGAACTTGCCTTTTATTCAAGGCGAGATGAGAAACCATTGGAGAAACTGGAAAGAGGAGCGCCATGGAATTATTAAGTTGTATAAGAATCACTTCTACTCCTCTGGGGAAAATAAATAAAAAGTGAGAAAAAGTAGCAATTAGGGAAACCAGTCTGTAGGCTCCTATATTTAGCCAGGGGAAGAAGATGGTTGAGTAGTAGAGGTGGAGGTGGGGATAAGTCAGACCTGGGTATATTTTGAAGGTGGAACTGACAAATTGCAATAAATCAGGATTGAGTTGGGAAAGAATAAGACCGTAACAATATCTACTTCCTACATATTCCATTTGTCCCCTAGTACCTCTTTTCCACTCAAACACATACCACTTCAACTCTGTGACTCATTCCAAGCAAAAGTATACTAGAAAAGAATCATGCTAAATAAGTACAAATAGAAAATCAGATAAAAATATAATCGCTATTCTACTTGCTTTTCCACAATTAATTCAGGACGCCCGTATAATCTCTTTGGTAGATACCTAATTATGAATTCTGAAAAGGGCACCATTTGTCTTGGCATTATTCCATCTTTCTTTCCAAATGTCATTACCTTTGTGTTTTTTTCCTTTCCTGGAGGAATATACCGCTCCTTTTTCTATACCTGACTACCCAGTGTCTTCAGAGTAGGTAGAGGGCACTCTGTTTAATCTTCTCTGCTGGTCTAGGTAATTACATTTGTTAAACAGTGTATCTCAGGCCACACTTAACCCACATGAGAGTCATAGGACTTAGGTCGTCTTTTATTTTATAGATAAGAAAACTAAACAAGAGTGATTAAATCATTTGCTTAATTTCATAAACCTAGCAGTAAGAGACCAGGATTCACAACCTGGCAACTGGGACGCAGAGTTTATTTTCTTAGATTCCGGGCAATGAAGACTCACATGTAACCCATCCCCTGCCCCCAGCTGGTAAAATTTACTTTCTGTAAATTCCTTCAGGTCCTAGTTTTCTCAGGAACACAAACCTGATGATGCTTTTTATTTAGAAAAGTATGGGAACTAATCCATTCTCCAATTAAAAAGAAAATAAAAATGAATGTAAAATAAAAGGAAACTTCTGTGCAGCACCAGTGTACCTCAACCCAATTGAAATGGATAAACTGCCAATCTACATAGCAATTCCAAAGGCTACTCCATCACACTTACTAATCTATTTTGTCTTATTTACAAATAGACTATGATATATGTTTATTCACATTCTAAATTCAAAAACTTCATAGAGTTTCTTTGATTTAAATATACTTTTGGTAGGGTAAGTCTACTAAAACAAAACAAAACAACAACAACAACAACAAACAACTTGAAAGCAATGTGGGTTTTTTTGCTATTACTTAAAGAGTCTAGTTTCTCTCACCATTTTTTTTCTCCATCACTTTAATTAAATGGACATAAATTACAAGAAATTTTTCTTCTAAACCTAGAAGTTATTATTCTATGTATTTGTTTTCATTCAGTGTTACTGTTGAGAATTCAGATGTAATCTGTAGTCCCATACATTTGTAAGAAAACTATTTTTCTGTAAGATTTTAAAATTGTTTGTCATTTCCTGTTCTTAAATCCCACTTTATCAATCACAAGTGTAAATTTTTTCTTAATCTAATTGTCTTGTACTTGACAAGGATTCTAAATCTGAAGTCTCACATTTTCCCTAATTCTATTAAATTCTGATATTGTAACTTTAAATACTTTCCCAAATTATCTTCCTCTCCTGACTCTTCTTAGATGGATTCTGATGTTTCTCCTTCTACCTTCCATAGCCAGGATTTTTTTTTTTTTTTAATGTGCTATCTCTTTGTTTTCTAACTTGTTCCTGAGATCTTCAAGATGCCAGTTTAGTTATTTACTTCATTTTCCAATTATCATACCCAACATTTCAACTTGATTCTTTCCCATAACTTCCTATTCTGCTTTATGTTTTCAATGTCTGCTCTTATCTCTTTGAGAGTTTTAATGCCTTGATTATACATTTCTATTTGGTTTGACTCATTAATAACAGGTTAGATACTATAAATTTTTTCATTTTTAGTATATTTATATATCAGTAAACATGCTCAGATCTTCAGTTTTCTTTGTGAGCTTATGACCCTTAGTATATAAATACTTGCCTGATAATGTGAAAGGAAAGGCTGAAGCAGAATTTCAGGATTATGCAGGAACTGATTACTTAAGTGGGGAAGAGAACCACTGATTAATAACATAGACTGACCATCTCTAAATTCAACAATTCTGACCTACCGATAACCTCCTCTAACTCCCTTTCAAAGGATGCTCTTTCCTAAGGGCTATCTACTCCGGTTGTAATCACCTAGTCATCTGGATATATACCTACACAATGTGGCAAGGGACTACCAGAGACCCACCTGTCCTGCATTAGCTGTATTTCTGCCCAGTTAACAACCAGCACAAATTTCATGTTACTTAATGTGTGCTTCAGAATAACGATAAGTTTGTAATATTCTTTTGGCATCTTGCTTTGATGATAGAATGGGGAAAAAACACCAAGAGCAACATTGGAACAGTGCACAACTAACACACATGCTCTGTCCTATGTGTGGCAATCATTCTATTTTTTTAAATGAATTTATTTATTTACTTATTTATTTTAATAAACATATAATGTATTTTTATCCCCAGGGGTACAGGTCTGTGAATTGCCAGGTTTACACACTTCACAGCATTCACCATAGCACATACCCTCGCCAATGTCCATAACCCCACCCCCCTCTTCCAATCCTCCTCCCCCCAGCAAACCTCAGTTTGTTTTGTGAGATTAAGAGTCACTTATGGTTTGTCTCCCTCTCAATTCCATCTTGTTTCCTTTATTCTGCTCCTACCCTCTTAACCCCCCCATGTTGCATCTCCACTTCCTCATATCAGTGAGATCATATGATAGTTGTCTTTCTCCACTTGACTTATTTCGCTAAGCATGATACTCTCTAGTTCCATCCATGTCGTCGCAAATGGCAAGATTTCATTTCTTTTGATGGCTGCATAGTATTCCATTCTGCATGCATATGGACATCGTCTTTATCCATTCATCTGTTGATGGACATCCAGGTTCTTTCCATAGTTTGGCTATTGTAGACATTGCTGCTATCAACATTCGGGTGCATGTGCCCCTTCAGATCACTACGTTTGTATCTTTAGGGTAAATACTCATTACTGCAATTGCTGGGTCATAGGGTAGTTCTATTTTCAACATTTTGAGGAACGTCCATGCTGTTTTCCAGAGTGGTTGCACCACCTTGCATTCCCACCAACAATGTAGGAGGGTTCCCCTTTCTCTGCATCCTTGCCAGCATCTGTCATTTCCTAACGTGTTAATTTTAGCCATTCTGACTGGTGTGAGGTGATATCTCATTGTGTTTTTGATTTGTATTTCCCTGATGCCGAGTGATGTGGAGCACTTTTTCATGTGTCTGTTGGCCATCTGGATGTCTTCTTTGCAGAAATGTCTGTTCATGTCTTCTGCCCATTTCTTGATTGGATTATTTGTTCTTTGGGTGTTGAGTTTGCTAAGTTCTTTATAGATTTTGGACACTAGTCCTTTATTTGATATGTCGTTTGCAAATATCTTCTCCTATTCTGTCAGTTGTCTTTTGATTTTGTTAACTGTTTCCTTTGCTGTGCAAAAGATTTTGATCATGATGAAATCCCAATAGTTCATTTTGCCCTTGCTTCCCTTGCCCTTGGCAATGTTCTTAGGAAGAAGTCGCTGCGGCTGACTTTGAAGAAGTTGCTGCCTGTGTTCTTCTCAAGGATTTTGATGTATTCCTTTCTCACATTGAGGTCTTTCATCCATTTAGAGTCTATTTTTGTGTGTGGTGTAAGAAAATGGTCCAGTTTAATTTTTCTGCATGTGACTGTCCAATTTTCCCAACACCATTTATTGAAGAGGCTGTCTTTTTTTCATTGGACATTCTTTCCTGCTTTGTCAAAGATTAATTGACCATAGAGTTGAGGGTTTATTTCTGGGCTTTCTTTTCTGTTCCATTGATATATGTGTCTGTTTTTTTGTCAGTACCATGCTGTCTTGATGACGACAGCTTTGTAATAGAGCTTGAAGTCCGGAAATGTGATGCCACCAACTTTGGCTTTCTTTTTCAATATTCCTTTGGCTATTCGAGATATTATCTGGTTCCATATAAATTTTAGGACTATTTGTTCCATTTCTTTGAAAAAAATGGATGGTATTTTGATAGGAATTGCATTGAATGTGTAGATTACTTTAGGTAGCAAAGACATTTTCACAATATTTGTTCTTCCAATCCAGAAGCATGGAATATTTCTCCATTTCTTTGTGTCTTCCTCAATTTCCTTCATGAGTACTTTATAGCTTTCTGAGTATAGATTCTTAGCCTCTTTGGTTAGGTTTATTCCTAGGTATCTTATAGTTTGGGGAGCAATTAAAAATGGGATGGACTCCTTAATTTCTCTTTCTTCTGTCTTGTTGTTGGTGTAGAGAAATGCAACTGATTTCTGTGCATTGATTTTATATCCTGACACTTTACTGAATTCCTGTACAAGTTCTAGCAGTTTTGGAGTGGAGTCTTTTGGGTTTTCCACATATAGTATCATATCATCTGCGAAGAATGATAGTTTGACTTCTTCTTTGCCGATTTGGATGCCTTCAATTTCCTTTTGTTGTCTGATTGCTGAGGCTAGGACTTCTAGTACTATGTTGAATAGCAGTGGTGATAATGGACATCCCTGCCATGTTCCTGACCTTAGCGGAAAAGCTTTCAGGTTTTCTCTGTTGGGAATGATATTTGCGGTGGGTTTTTCATAGATGGCTTTGATAATATTGAGGTATGTGTCCTCTATCCCTACACTTTGAAGAGTTTTGATCAGGAAGGGATGCTGTACTTTGTAAATGCTTTTTCAGCAACTGTTGAGAGTATCATATGGTTCTTGTTCTTTCGTTTATTAATGTGTTGTATCACATTGATTGCTTTGCAGATGTTGAACCAACCTTGCAGCCCTGGAATAAATCCCACTTGGTCATGGTGAATAATCCTTTTAATGTACTATTGAATCCTATTGGCTAGTATTTTGGTGAGAATTTTCACATCTGTGTTCATCAGGGATATTGGTCTGTAGTTCTCTTTTTTGATGGGATCCTTGTCTGGTTTTGGGATCAAGGTGATGCTGGCCTCATAAAATGAGTTTGGAAGTTTTCCTTCCATTTATATTTTTTGGAACATTTTCAGGAGAATAGGAATTATTTCTTCTTTAAATGTTTGGTAGAATTCCCCTGGGAAACCATCTGGCCCTGGGCGTTTGTTTGTTTGGAGATTTTTGATGACTGTTTCAATCTCCTTACTGGTTATGGGTCTGTTCAGGTTTTCTATTTTTTCCTGGTTCAGTTGTGGTAGTTTATATGTCTCTAGGAATGCATCCATTTCTTCCAGATTGTCAAATTTGTTGGCATAGAGTTGCTCATAGTGTGTTCTTATAATTGTTTGTATTTCTTTGGTGTTAGTTGTGATATCTCCTCTTTCATTCATGATTTTATTTATTTGGGTCCTTTCTCTTTTCTTTTTGATAAGTCTGGCCAGGGGTTTATCAATCTTATTAATTCTTTCAAAGAACCAGCTCCTAGTTTTGTTGATTTGCTCTATTGTTTTTTTTTGTTTCTATTTCATTGATTTCTGCTCTGATCTTTATTATTTCTCTTCTCCTGCTGGGTTTAGACTTTCTTTCTTGTTCTTTCTCCAGCTCCTTTATGTGTAGGGTTAGGTTGTGTATTTGAAACCGTTCTTGTTTCTTGAGAAAGGCTTGTACCACTATATATTTTCCTCTCGGGACTGCCTTTGCTGTGTTCCACAGATTTTCAACCACTGTGTTTTCATTATCATTTGTTTCCATGAATTTTTTCAATTCTTCTTTGATTTCCTGGTTGACCCATTCATCCTTTAAAAGGATGCTGTTTAGTCTCCATGTATTTGGGTTCTTTCCAAATCTCCTCTTGTGATTGAGTTCTAGCTTCAGAGCATTGTGGTCTGAAAATATGCAGGGAATGATCCCAGTCTTTTGATACCACTTGAGACCTGATTTAGGATCCAGGATGTGATCTATTCTGGAGAATGTTCCATGTGCACTAGAAAAGAATGTGTATTTTTTGCTTTGGGATGAAATGTTCTGAATATATCTGTTATATTCATCTGGTCCAGTGTGTCATTTAAGGCCTTTATTTCCTTGTTGAACTTTTGCTTGGATGATCTGTCCATTTCAGTGTTAAAGTCCTTTACTATTATTGTATTATTATTGATGTGTTTCTTTGATTTTGTTATTAATTGGTTTATACAGTTGGCTGCTCCCATGTTAGGGGCATAGATATTTAAAATTGTTAGATCTTGTTGTTAGACAGATCCTTTGAGTATGATATGGTGTCCTTCCTCATCTCTTATTATAGTCTTTGGCTTAAAATCTAATTGATCTGATATAAGGATTGCCACCCCTGCTTTCTTCTGATGTCCATTAGCATGGTAAATTGTTTTCCACCTCCTCACTTTAAATCTGGAGGTGTCTTCGCGTCTGAAATGAGTTTCTTTTAGGCAACATATAGATGGGTTTTGTTTTTTTTATCCATTCTGATACCTGTGTCTTTTGATTGGAGTATTTAGCCCATTAACATTCAGGGTAACTATTGAGAGATATGAATTTAGTGCCATTGTATTGTCTGTAAGGTAACTATTACTGTATATTGTCTCTGTTCCTTTCTGATCAACTACTTTTAGGCTCTCTCTTTGCTTAGAGGACCCCTTTCAATATTTCCTGTAGAGCTCATTTGGTGTTTGCAAATTCTTTCAGTTTTTGTTTGTCCTGGAAGCTTTTTTTTTTTTTTAATCTATTTTCAGTGATAGCCTAGCTGGATATAGTATTCTTGGCTGCATGTTTTTCTCGTTTAGTGCTTTGAATATATGATGCCAGCTCTTTCTGGCCTGCCAGGTCTCTGTGGATAGGTCTGCTGCCAATCTATTGTTTTTACCCTTGTATGTTATAGACTTCTTTTCCCGGGCTGCTTTCAGGATTTTCTTTGTCACTAAGACTTGTAAATTTTATTATTAGTTGATGGGGTGTGGACCCATTCTTGTTGATTTTGAGGAGGGTTCTCTCTACCTCCTGTATTTTGATGCTTGTTCCCTTTGCCATATTAGGAAATTCTCTATAATAATTCTCTCCATTGTACCTTCTGCTCCCCTCTCTCTTTCTTCATCTTCTGGAATCCCAATTATTCTAATGTTGTTTCATCTTATGGTGTCACTTATCCCTCGAATTCTTCCCTTGTGGTCCAGTAGCTGTTTGTCCCTCCTTTGCTCAGCTTCTTTATTCTCTGTCATTTGTTCTTCTATATCGCTAATTCTTTCTTCTGCTTCATTTATCCTAGCAGTGAGAGCCTCCATTTTTTATTACACCTCATTAATAGTTTTTTTTATTTCAACTTGGTTAGATTTTATTTCTTTTATTTCTCCAGAGAGGGCTTTTATATCTCCTGAGACGGTTTCTCTAATATCTTCCATACCTTTTTTGAGCCCAGCTAGAACCTTGAGAATCGTCATTCTGAACTGTAGATCTGACATATTACCAATGTCTTTATTGATTAAGTCCCTAGCCTTTGGTACTGCCTCTTGTTCTTTTTTTTTTTTTTTTTGTGGTGAATTTTTCTGCCTTATCATTTTGTCCAGATAAGAGTATATGAAGGAGCAAGTAAAATGCTAAAAGGGTGACAAAGACCCCAGGCAAATATGCTTTAACCAAATCAGAAGAGACCCCAAATCATGGGGGGAATAAAGGGGATAAAAAGAGATTCAGAAAAAAAAAAGAAACAATTAAAAAAAGAAAACAAATAAAGGAAAAATATAAAAAAGAATATATATATATATCTATATATATATTAGATAAACTAATTAAAAAACGTTAAAAAAGAAAAGGGTAAAGGTAAAAAAACTTAGCAGAAGAAGAAAAAAAATTAAATTAACTGCAAGACTAAAGAATCATGGGGAGAAAGTTATTAGCTCTGTGCTTTGCTTTCTCCTCCTCTGGAATTCTGCTGCTCTACTTGGTATTGGACCTGCACTCCTTGGTAGGTGAACTTGGTCCTGGCTAGATTTCTTGTTGATCTTCTGGGAGAGGGCTTTGGTGTAATGATTCTCAAGTGTCTTTGCCCCAGGCGGAATTGCACCGCCCTTACCAGGGGCCGGGCTGAGTAATCTGCTTGGGTTTGCTTTCAGGGCTTTTGTTCCCTGAGTGCTTTCTGTAGAGTTCCGGAGGACAGGAATGAAAATGGCAGCCTCCCAGTCTCCAGCCTGGGGGAGCTCACCCAGCAGGCGACCAGTTCAAGGTAACCTCGAGCTGAGAGCTCACTCCTCAGCTCTGTCTCTATAGCCGGCTTCCCCATTCTAATACCTGCAAGCTCTGTGACACTCATACACCCCCAATCCTTCTGTGACCCTGCGGGACCTGGGTCCATGCTGAGCCCACATGGGCTTCACCCTGGTTTAGCCTCTGGAGCTATGTCCCTCAGTGGGACAGACTTTTAAAAGTCCTGATTTAGTGCTCCATTGCTCCACTGCTTGCTGGGAGCCGGCCCCTACCCCCGCGGTCTATCTTCCCATCGTTTTGGATTCACTTCTCCGCCAGTCCTACCTTTCAGAAAGTGGTAGATTTTCTGTCTCTAGAATTGCTGTTCTTCTTCTCTTCGATCTCCCGTTGGATTTGTAGGTGTTTTCAATGTTTAGATAAGCTATCTAGCTGATCTCCTACTACCTGATGTAGTCTCAGCCTGCTACTTCTCTGCCATCTTGACTCCTCCTGCTGTCATTCTATTTTTAATCAAGATATTACTAATTAATTCTCTGTTTTTAACCTTTGATTATCCCAGTGTTTTCCTCACAGTTATTTCACATTATAATCATTTCAATCATTCAGTTATAGTGAGAGACTAAAAATTAAAATATATGTATATATATTTTATGTATGTATTATATATACATTTCTTACACTATAGTAATGAGCATGAGTTATGAATTTCAAAAATACATTTCATATATATCTTAAAATATTCAAATATTAATAATTAAAAAATATAATATGTTAATAGTTTTGACATAGCTTTACCTCAAATATCCCACAAGAGTTTTTTTTCATTTCTAGGTTTGGAATTTACTTTTTTATCATAATTTCTTAGAAAATAAATTTAAATTACAATTATAGATTAAAAAGTTTGTCCTAAGACTGAAAAATATGAGAATAAAGTAGATCCATCATAAAAGAATATCAAACAGAGGCTCAGTCAGTTGAACATCTGCCTTTGGCTCAAGTCATAACCCTGAGGTCTTAGAATCAAGCCCTGCATTGGAGACCCTGCTCAGTGGGGAGCCTGCTTCTCCCTTTGCCACCCCCCACTTGTGCTTTCTCTCTCTCTCTCACACACACACAAACAAACAAATAAATAAATAAATCTTTAAAAAATATCAGAGGGAATTGCTCTAATAACTGACCCTGAACTTTGGGGATCAAGAAATTTGATATTGTTGATATATGGGGAATTAATTAGTCTCCTCTTAACCAGTACTTCTTCCATTGACCTTCCAGGGTTCTGCTCTCCAGAATCAGTGTACCTCAAAAATTAAATAACTATTCAGAATATTGCTTAGCAGAGATTCCGGGAAAGCAGATCAATATCTTATAAGAGACATTGCTGTTCTCCAAGAGAAAATACCTCTACTTTCCAAGTAAATCATTGATTATCATCTGAGATTTTGCTTCTTTCTTGGACAAAACTGCATTCTGGACATTCACCCACATCCAATTCTTATGATGATGTTTCTTTTCTGTGCTTACCCTGCTGACCATGTTTTCTTAGTCAACTTTACATATGCTTTCATGCAGGGAAAATTTCAGTCTCTTGTTATTATGTGCTGACTCTCTTAGTTGGTTTCAAAGGTCACAGGGAGAATTACTATTTCTGGCTCCATTTGACAGTACTAGGAAGAAATTCTAGTGTTTTGAATTGCGTTCCACCATACGAAATAAAGAAAAGAATGTTGTCCTGCTACTCAAGAAATCTTGAGTACTCTGGCTTTTACTACATAACTAGGTAAAATCCATAGCTTCTTTACCTTCCAACTTTTTCTTTCTCAAATATATCAATATTTAATATAATGTTAAGATATAACATCTTGTTAGACTTTGCTATAATATCAAAGTATAATTTATTGGGCAAAAGTGTCTATAATTTGTATGCATATAATGAAGAGATAAAAATTTGTATTTTGCCAGAAATAAATAATCCTCCCTGATAAAAGTGTACAACACAGTAGTTCATCCTATATTAACACAGCATATACCAAATTTAAAATATGGAAATTAACAAATCATATATACAAACTATATCAAACTATAAGCAGGAACATATGTTCATTAGTGTATCACTCATAATATTCAGGCATTCTAGCATGTGGAATGATTTTATTTGGGAGATTATCAGAAATAGTATTATCTTAGTAGACTTATCATTTTATTATATTACTAAAATTTCAAACTAGTGAGATTTTCTATGTTTAAATCCGCTCCTCTGTTTCAGAAGAGCATGATTTCTTTTCTTTCGTTGCTCAAGGGAAATGGTGATTATACTTTAAAGATGTCAGCTTATTCTTATTAAATTAATCCTTTGTGATTATTCATTAGAAAAAAAAAGCTTGTCAACATCTATCACAACAATCAAGTCACATAAAGTAGTATATACAATAATGAGTGTTTGTTCTCTGATAATTTCCTCTATTTAGAAAATCATAAGGGATATTAAAATAGCATTTGGAAAGAAAACCCACAGGCATTGTATATATAACACATAGATATTTAAATTCATCTACAGAATTTTATAATAATACTGTAATTTTTTTTCGAAATATTCAGGTTTATATTTCCATATTTACTCATGTTGTATATTCATTGTTAATTTTAATATAGTTTTAGCCTTCCAAGTACATGGGTGAAATGCTTTAGTTCCTGGCTGCACAGACTGTTGAGCAGAAACAGCAGCACCTAAGAACTTGTTAGAAATGCAGAATCTCACCCCCCACCCAGACCTACTGAATCTGATTCTGCCTTTTAACAAGATCATCAGGTAATTCAATACATTTGAATGTTAGAGATAGGAGTTTTCACTTGTGAATCTTGCATAGTAGCTGTAAAATTACTACATAAAAATAAGGCAAGTTTAGATTGGCAAAGATGGCTTGTTACCTACTTCTTACATTATTATTATACACTTCTTTTTTATTCTATTTTTGATTTATTTTTAATTTCTTTATTATGATGTGTTAGTCACCATTCAGTACATCATTGGTTTTGATATAGCATTCCATGGTTTATTGTTTGCAAAAAAACACGCAGGGCTCCTTGAAATATAAGTCCTCCTTAATACCAGTAGTTATAGTTTTTAGGTGAATGATATTTATGTGATTGTCAGCCATACAGATTATTTCTTCTTTCATGTCTTGTTGATTTACCTTAGATACATGAATTCAGTAATCAAATGCTATATATAACAGTGCTTTAAAAATTCATTATATTAATACAGTTTTCCATCAGAAACACTTAGCCAGTTCTTATGATTCTTAGCCATATCTATGTCAAAGCTTCCCACTCAATGTACTGAAGTTAACTGAGATGTGCTACACGTATGCAGATTAAGTGATCAATGGAAAACAATAAAGCACTATTTTATGCCACTTGTGAACTACATTGTTTTGTTTATTGTGTATATAAATTAACATAGAGAGTGTAAATGTGATTCTTTTTTTTTTGTAAGTTTGATATGGCAGGAAATAAAATGAAACATACTTAAACTCATTTCTCTCAGTACAGTAAACTTAAAATTTCAGAGAAAGACTGTGATCTAAGAGTCACTCTGGTGGCTCATCTGAAATGTTTGCATTTTATTATCTTAACCCCAAATTACCACGGAGTCTACTTTATAAAAGTTTTTCTAAAGAATGATTAACCTCTTGTAATGTTAAAAAGAGCAGTATCAAGAATATAAGAAAAGACATTTAAAGAGAATGGTTAGTCTGCAAAGAAATATTTTGAGATGTAATGATGACATAATTTGTAAGATAATTGAACACTCATCTCTGAGTAGTAGTCCTTGCCTTATTCTTAGATCAGCTTTAATGTCAATATCTTTATATGTTGTGTGAGTAAAGAGGAGAAGGAAGACTCAGACATTATGCATTATGGATAATTATGTGTAATTTAAAAAAGGAATATACTTCATAATAAATGAGAGTCAAGTAAGATCATTTGATAAGCATATGTGAATTGAACATGGGTTTTTGTCCATTTTCCCCAAGTAGTCCTGAATAAATCCATTGTCTCTTTCTTGGTTAACTTGGACATCAAGCACTGTAGGCAGTGTTTAAGCCCTATAAAGTACTTTTTGGGGACTAACGGAAAAATATGAGACAAACACAGAAAGTTTGACTAATTATTGCACTAACATGTTTACTATGGGAAACTGGGTGGCTCAGTAGGTTGAGTGGCTGCCTCCTGCTCTGGTCATAATCCCATGGTCCTGGGATTGAGCTCTGCGTCAGACTCACTGATCAGTGAGGAGTCTGCTTCTCCCACTTTCTCTGTCCCTTCTCCTGCTTGTGCTCTCTTGCTCATTCTCTCTCTCTCTCTCTCAAATAAATAAAATCTTAAAAATTAAATGTTTATTAAAATGCAATGTTATGCAAACTATTTAATTGCATCATAACTAATGTATTTAGAGATGAGGTGGATTTATCATGGATGGGTGAATTTTTTTATGTCCTATAGAGGGATAACTTCAAGGTAATAGTACAGTGATATCTTGAAATGTCTTCATATAGCTCTTGTTCCATTTTTCAGTTACAAGGGCTGTCTCAGTAAAGTTACGAGTTTCCTCATCACTTCTCCTTCACTGCAGGTGAAGTATCTTTATGTCATATTTGGCCTTTTTTCCCCCCAACATCTCAGGGCTCATCTGCCAGTCTGGTTCTACTCAACATTCAGATATTCCTGAATTGATATAATGCTTCTCTCAGGAGACACATTAAATTAGGAAATTCTAACAAGAAAAAAAACTTCTGATTGTGTGACTCAAGTTATTTGTGAGACCAGTAAGAGAAGTTGGACCCCATAATGAAGTCTAATCTTAAGTGTTATCACCTATACTAATGTTTTTATAAGAACTATACTCAATGTACCACATTACCTCAATGCCTTCCTTATATTGTGCTCTTCCATGTAATTAGTTTGGACATATACTCTTGGTTTTGTTATTGATCTTCACTACCATATATGGGCAGTTTGTTTTCTTTTAAGTCTCATCCCATTCCTCCTGAATAACTCAATAGTTCAGGGGCAAAATGAAGGACCATGGCTAGAAAAGAGCTACTTGACAAGTGTGTTTTCTGAGACAAACTGCAGCAACACTACTAAGTGAAATCTTAGAATAATAAGGTCTCTTCTTTCCAATTCTTCACTTTTACCCTCTCTTCTCTCCTGGTGTCCTCCATCCCTTATGCCTGGAAAGACAAGTGAGGAACTCTGGGAATTCAGTGTAATCCAAAGTTGCAAACAAATCACAGCTCTCCTCAAGTGTTTCACACTCTGGTATTAATTATCCATCCACCTGCCACCATAAAATCCCCAATTCCCCTAGCATCATTAGAAAAACAATCTGATTAAACACATAGAGACATGGATAGCAGTTCCATTTACACTCTCCATAGTGTGTGATTATTCATAAGACATATTTCTATAATGTGAATCTATGAATATTTGGGTAAATATTCTAGATTGATAAATGTCTTCTTTCCTCATAGTTGGTACTCAATGATGTTTGTTGAGTTTTTGGTTCAACCAATTTTGAAAGGAAACAAAACCTAACTGAATAACCTCTAAGAGACCTTGGGTTTTCATAGAACGACAGAATTTCCTCTACACAAATCAGATCAAAGTTCTACATCCCTGAAGAATCAATAATCAGGAGAGAACTGATAAACATTTTATAGGTTTCTAGTCAGGAATTAAAATACTTGATGTAACATGAACAACATGCCTAAGGAATGGATACCACTCCCATTTTTAAGTAAATTAGACACTTAGGACTCTTCCCAATTCATGGACCATAAGGGAAGCAGCTGGAAATGGCAAGAGCAGATGGGGGTAGGTACTGAGTGCCAAGTGAATGTCTTTTCTTCATGAGGGAAAGGTTTAGTTTTGAAGCATGTGAATGTCAGCCAACAGTTTTGTGCAAAACTTTGGCATAGACCAAATTAAGCAGAGCTTCAAAGAGTGGTATGATCAATAATATATATTTTTTTCTAATTTCTGTTTTAACTGCTTTGACTTTCATGGTTGCTGAGACAATTGGTTATAAATGTTATTTTTTCCCATTATCCTTCCATTCCATTTACATCTTCATTTTTGAAGAGAAGAGCCAACAGAGTTATGTCTTTTTTGTATGTATCAGTTTACCCTACTGTCTTTATAGTATAAAATGTCAGTGGAAAAGTGAGAGAGGATTATGAGATGATGTTGCATGCACAAGAAGGAACGCTATTTGAAGGTAGAAGAAAAGGACTTTTAGGGAAATTGAGCTTGGTTTTGCTTTGTGATAGACTTCCATCATCTTAGGTTCCTGAAATAGATACCAGCATTCTTATGGTGGTAAATAAATGTTTTGCTGGATAAACTAAGTAAATAGTAGTACCACTTAGTGGAATGAGAAATATAAGAGAAGAATTTCTATTCTTGGAGTTAAAAAAAAAAAAAGCTCTGTTTTAGATATTCAATTTGAGTTATTTCCTAAATCAGTTGGTAATGTGAGATTGGAAGCCAAGAATGAGGCTCATACTATAGTTATAAATATGCCTAATCAGCATATTGATGAGAGTAGAATTATGGCATTAAATTTCCTCTTAATAAATAACATGTGCTGGGCTATAACAAGGTATCAAATGTTACTCTAAGCAATTCTATTAACTTCAAAAAACAAGGCTAAAACATAGATGTTATTACTGTTTTCATTTGATATGGACAGATTAACTATTTTTCCCAGGACCACTATTTTTGCTAGTATGTGATCAAGCCTGAATTCCATTCAGGGCAGTTAGGGTCCAGATCACATGCACTGAGTCATGATATACCCATTTTCATGTGATAGAATCATAATAAATCATAAAATCATAAAGAGGCCTTAGAACAAGTTATAAGGCACTTGAACATTTTCAAATAAGATAAGAGATATAAGAAATAGAAATAAAAATTTATTTTAGAAATAAAACTAAATAATATTTTGTCTTTTTAATTTTAATAACAAACAAATTACATCATGACAAGCTTTGATTGACATAATAGGTCAGTAACAAAATACACTTTAACTTTAATTTCGAAAGTTATCACAAGGTTGTAGTCTTTTTAATGTTAATAGGAATAATCCTTGTGTCTTGCTTGACTATTTTAACATCTGCACACTTCAGCTATTTACTTTTGCCTCATCAATCTTGCAGTGCTGTTTGTAGGAAAATCTGATCCATGATAATCTAGGCATGAAAACATCTGATACTCAGAGAGCCTGATATTCCTGATGTGACTTGTACTAGCTAAGCATGGGATTCTCAACCCAGGTGCTCCGTATCAGCACTTCTATGGCACAAAATAAATCATGCCATAATTTTAATTTTAAGTTACACAAATATATTTTACTTTTCATTTAAGTATTATGGTTGATTTGACAGTAATAGGAAGGTGTTTTGAAAGTTTAATGCATCTGCTTGCTTTTAAGCATGCCAAAATTAAATTGATGTAAGAAAAAATATAACTATAACTTAGTACTATTAGTTTATCCTTATGCTACAAATAGATGCTCATTTCACATGATTATAGAAGAGAATAAATTTAAAGTAGTAAAGTGGGGTTTTAATGTAACCACCAATGATTTTCCAAAATCATATATATTTGAGTAGAAAGACACATCTGGAGGACACTCACACACACCTGCACACGCACATACACAAGCATTGCAATCTGCAAAGTCCCCATGAAAGTCTATTAGAGCACAATATTCATGTCTGTTACATTTTTAGGTATGGGATAGAATAACTCAACTTCTACCAATTTATATGTATGCTCTAAAGGAGATAAAACTCTTGGAGAAATAAAACAGCAATAGTAAATCATGGAATTGTTTAACCCTAAAAAAAATTCTGAAGTATATTAGAAGTATCCAAATGAGATAAATAAAGATATTTATTTAGAATCAGAAAATGTCTTCATTGTAGTATACTTTCTGAAGGAAATCAGCCAGAGAGCTATTTGTATACATGTTTTGGAGCTCCACTCTTCACAGATTGTAATTCTGTGAGAGTCCTTCTTCTTCTTTTTTTTTTTTTTCTTTTTAAAGATTTTATTTATTTATCTGACAGAGAGAGATCACAAGTAGGCAGAGAGGCAGGCAGAGAGGCAGGCAGAGACAGAGGAAGAAGCAGGCTCCCCGCTGAGCAGAGAGCCCGATGCGGGGCTCGATCCTAGGACCCTGGGATCATGACCTGAGCTGAAGGCAGAAGCTTAACCCGTTGAGCCACCCAGGCGCCCCTGTGAGAGTCCTTCTTGTTGAAGGATTCAGAAAGTTTGCACTTTTAAGTGATGCCAAATTAATTCTGGTTTAAGTCTAGGTATGAAAACTGTTGTTATGTATTATTTGTCAATTTATTATTTATTTATTTTTTAAAAATATTTTATTTATCTATTTGACAGAGAGAGACACAGCTAGAGAGGGAACACAAGCAGGGGGAGTAGGAGAGGGAGAAGGAGGCTTCCCACTAATCATGGAGCAAGATGTGGAGCTGGATCCCAGGACCCTGGGATCATGACCTGAGCCGAAAATAGAAGCTTAACAACTGAGCCACCCTGGTGCCCCATTATTTGCCAGTTTAAACATTTATATTAAAAATTGGGTAGTTACATGAATAGATCTTTAATTTGAATTAGTTTGACTTTATAAGATAATCCAAGGAACTACATGTTCCTTTTAGGTAATATTCCTATCACTTCTTTTCAAGTGTTGGATAGTATTGTTCATTAGATTTATCATTATCTAACATCATGACTTTAATAACTAATAAATTTCATTGTGGACATATTGAGAAATATACAGTTGAGTGTTTTATGACCAGGGACAGATGTAATTATAATTTATTTTTATGCACATCTATATATTCTTTCTATTCAAAGCTAAAATATGTATCATGAATAAAATTAGGAGAAAATGTTCTATCCCAAATGAATAACAGGTTTACACACAGAGCTTTACCTGAAAAAGTTTAGGATCTATATGCCAAAATTAAGAGAAACAACACAAATTGATATATAAATATTATGAAGTACAGTTCATTATATACCATCTCATCTAATTCCATGATTATATCAGTATTTCACATGACAGAAATTATCTAAAAAGCATATTATATTTTTAGGATGCCATATTTGGGACAAATAGAATGTTTCTAACATGAGTATATATATGGAGGATGACAAAATATGTGCATATTAAAAATTAAAAGCACAGCAAGTAAATACCCTTAGGCCTAAATGAACTGTTTACAGTAGCCAAGAATTTCCTTGGTTTAATTCCTGCTTCTCTCCTTTGTGTCCACATCTGGCACTGATTCTTTCTAAAAGCACTGCCAAGCAAGCTAATGAAATGCTTCTGTGAATAGGTATTATTTGGTTTTCATAGATAAACAAATGGTTATATATCTCATATTGCAATTAAGCTCTACCAAATTATGCACATACTCTTTGAATATGCAGCAACTGTTATTATTAATATTTAGGCACATCTGTGTTCTCCAATCATATCATCCGCAATTGAAGAAATGCTAGAGCTCATAAAACCGAAGTATGTGTCTCCAATTCAGAAATTAACCATCATTCAAAATTGTGCCAATAAGCATATTGAGTTTTGCTTTAAAAACTTATTTTAGATGCTTTCTTATTAAGGAATTCCTTAGTAGAAACACTTGGAAAAAATGTTCAAGTAAATGAAACTTCCACAAAAATATTTATAATATTCTTCAAGGAAAGAAACCAATTTTGTTGAACGCATGTACTGAAGTTTTTAACCAAAGACAAACACACCCATGGAAATCTTTATACTTTACCAAAAGTACATCTTGAGATTTAGAGGAAATTTTATATTTGTGTGAAGATTACCCCAATTTTTAAACACTTCAATTAGATTGCAGTTGGTGAATCTCTGGCTTGTGAATTTATGGTAATAATTTCATTGCTTATCAAGTTTAGACTTTGAAAACATCCTTCTAGTTTTGGTAGTTAAGCAATAGATATATTTGAATTCTGAATAGATACTAAGTAAGTATTCCATTTTGACTTCAGATTAATCTTTTCTACTGTGTTTTAGTTTTCACAGAAGTAAAAAAATAGTAATTCTGTCCTAGCATATAAGCCAAATTATGCCATCTATATTATGTATATTATGACTGTATATATATCTATCGCTATATCCACTTCTGTATTCAAGCCAAAACCCAACCCATACTTATACCATTATATGTCTATTCAACTCCACACCACACTTTAAACAATGCAGAATTCATCTGCTCATAAATTCTATAAAACTTAAAATTAAGCTTAGTAATAGTAAATCTATAAATTTTGAAAAGAATTAACTTTATTGTACTTTTTTATTTGTTTAGCTATTTTGAATATGTGAAATATTATTGTTTACTTACTGTGTATGAGGAACTGTATTAGGTTTACTGCTTCCTTGGTATTTATAATCTACTAGAATATTCAGACATAGAAACAGATCACTTCAAAAATACTGTGGTTAGGGTGCCTGGGTGGCTCAGTGGGTTAAGCCGCTGCCTTCGGCTCAGGTCATGATCTCAGGGTCCTGGGATCGAGTCCCGCATCGGGCTCTCTGCTCAGCAGGGAGCCTGCTTCCCTCTCTCTCTGCCTGCCTTTCCGTCTACTTGTGATTTCTCTCTGTCAAATAAATAAATAAAATCTAAAAAAAAAAAAAAATACTGTGGTTAGGTTAAGTGTTATGATATACATTTTGTAGAAAAGTAGCGGAGAATTACCAAATTTGGGGGAAGTGGATTAGAAAATTCTCAGAACAGGGAGCCTGAGTGGCTCAGTTGGTTGAGCGCCTGCCTTCTGCTCAGGTCATGATCCTGGAGTCCTGGGATCAGGTCCCACATTGGGCTCCCTGCTTGGTGAGGAGTCTGCTTCTCCCCCTGACCCTCCCCCCTCTCATGCTCTCTCTCTCATTCTATCTCAGATAAATAAATAAATTCTTAAAAAAAAAAAAAGAAAATTCTCAGAAAATATAGCTTAAATCGAATATTTATGGATACTTTGGCATCAACTAGATGGTAAGGCTTTACAGAGAGGAAGAATTTTAGTTAGAAGAAGAGCACATAAGGCAAGATAATGTTGCTGGTGGTGAAAGCTAAACTCATACCATGGGTGACCATGAATGCTGTGAACAAATGAGGTGTCTTTCAAGGTTTTGAAGAAGAAAAATGACATAGAAAAATCTGGGATTTAGATTGCTAACTTGTTCAGAAAAATGAACGTAGGTTTTGGAATGATTCAAAAATGTCAACAGGTTATTCAACATAGAGGTTATGCATTACTTTAAATGACATTCCAGTATCTTAAAATAAACACAAGCAAGGAAGATTGTGCTAAAGAGAGAAAAAGGAGATAACACCAGCCTAAATATTGAATTGTCATAAAAAGTGAAGAAAGGGAAACTGAAAAGAAAGGCTTCTAGATTTCTGGTTTGATTGATTAACTAGATGATGATGCAACTTCTAATTTCAAAGGAAGGGGTTAGCAATTCTCTGTAGGATAGCTATATTTGTAAAATAAGGGTGGATAACATTGTATTCTATTTTGGACTTGTTAGTTGTCCTTTTTTTGGTGGCATGTTAAAATAGAATTACTCGGGGCACCCTGGGTAGCTCAGTGGGTTAAGGCCTCTGCCTTCAGCTCAGGTCATGATCCTGGGATCCTGGGATCAAGTCCCACATCGGGCTCCTGCTTGGTGGGGAGCCTGTTTCTCCGTCTCTCTCTGTCTGCCTCTCTGCCTAATTGTGATCTCTGTCTGTCAAATAAATAAATAAAATCTTAAAAAAAAATAGAATTAATCTAGGGATTAGGGAGAAATTTTTGAAACAGTATGGTACAGTACTGAAAGCTGTTAAACTAACATAAGAACTCTTATTTTCTAAAGAAAGCACAGTAGTTGTTTATGCAAGGAACATTTACTAAACATATATTATGTCTCTTTTAGGTGCTAAAGCACAGTATTACCTGTATGACCTTGGATATGTCCTACATCTGAGAGATGGAAGTAAATTAATACCCTCTTCTCTCTAAACCTATCTGTGCCTCAGTTTCCTTATTATAAACGTTGAGGAAAATGTTAATAAGATCAATTAAAGTAATATATAAAAATACTATATAACACATAATGCACAGGGGCACCTGGGTGGCTCAGTGGGTTAAAGCCTCTGCGTTCGGCTCAGGTCATGATCCCAGGGTCCTGGGATGGAGCCCCGCATCGGGCTCTCTGCTCCAGCAGGGGGCCTCCCCCTCTGCCGCAATCCTCCCCTCTGCCTGCCTTTCTGCCTACTTGTGATCTCTGTCTGCCTAATAAATAAAATCTTAAAAAATATATACAATGCATAAAAACAGTATACAAAATACTAAGGAAATATATAGCTATTGTAATCAAAAGGATAGGAAAGAAAGTTGTTTAAGAAGCAGACATTCCATTTTTGTCTTTAAGGGACAGTTTTCACTTTTCCTGGAGGTAGGGGGAAAAAAAAATCTATCAATCCCCATACTGAAATCTTTTCTAGACCTAAACCAAAGGATAATGGGCAGGCATCTCTAGGAAGTCACACTGCTTACACACAGTAACCAAGCAGAAGCAAAATCTATTTACACTTAATGTAAGTAGTGTCAGCCTAGTTTGTGGAAGAGAGAAAATATGATCTGCAGCTAAACTTCAATAACTATGAACAAACTCCTGCCTAAAAATATATCTCTCCTTTTTTGTTAGACTCAAGTGGGCATGATGAAGATAAAAAATGACAATTTCCCTGGAATTGTAATATATTTATCTGGGTTCCCACTTGATTTCACTCACAAGGTGAGGGGAAAATATTTGTTCTTTTAGGGTTTACTAATTTTCCAAGGTTGACATAGCATGCACTTAAAGTTTATTTCCTAATAGTTTCTGTTCTGGTGAGTGTTGCTGATAGATCGATGGATTTTCTAATGCTTTTAATGTATTTGAATTAAACTGCTTGAAAAAGAATTATAAAGGACTTCACTTTTATTATTTCTACAGAGAAAATATGACATCAGCAGGAGACATTAGTATTTAATAGTTATTAATACTTTTGATTCAATAAATTATAAAAAATATTTTGTTGATTTGAAAAACTATATAAGAGATATGTAGTCTCAGTGACTTTTAAAATTTAGAAATAAAAGTTTTATCTTTTCATGATTTGCATATAAACGTTATGCCCTATTCCATTATGCTATTTCACTCCATTATAGTGAAGAATACATTTTAACCACAAAAAGACACATTTACTCAACTAAATGTACTTAATTGATTTTCAATTCTAACAAGCTAACAAAGCTTTCATAAGTGATGAAAGAGATGAAAATTTAAAAATTGAATAAAAATGTATTTAAAAGCCAAAGGAGAACATCAGAGATTTAAGATCTGTCTACAATGTGCTTAGCAAAGCCAATTTTTAGGAGTAGTTAGCCACAATCTGGCCAATATGCCTCAAAAATTAACAAAAAGCATAGAATAGATAATTGGTTTCTCTGGATCAAGGATATCAGTACTCTTCTTTACTATTGAAATATCTTCTCAAAGTACAGTCTGAGAGAAAATGGAAATACTGTCATTTTCACAGAAAGATTGTAAACCACATTTTGAACATTATAAAAAAAATTCTTAATAGAGTAAGCAAAGAGTTCAATTAGTCTATTAAAATGATATTTTTCTAATGAAATAATTCTAGAGCAGGGCAGATCTATAAACCAAAGGCTGATTTTGTTTGTAAGAAAAGGAAGATCAAAGTAATATATCTTACACTTGAAGGTCAATAGATTCAGTTTCCATCAGATTAGGATAGATGAGTTCGAGAACCTCATGAAAACTCTTACTTCAATTTCTACTCAGTTTGTCCTTCTGTTAACTGATGATATCAGTTACAAGAGGGCAAGGTGAGAAAAACAGACTGTAGGTAATCCGTACATAAAGAACATAAGGTGTCTGCTAAAAATAAGCACTGGCTTTGTACTAAGGTCTAATGGGAAACAAGGTGCATGTCAGGGAACTGGTATGGGACACAGCATATCCAGGGCTGAAGGAGGTAATATAAATCAAGGACAGGCAGTAGTAACCCAAGCCATGAATGGATATGAAGAGCCAGCAAACATAGTTGCTACAGGTCGCAGTTGGGATCAGGGATAGTTGAAATCAGAAAGTCAAGGTCAGGTCCAGCTGATAAGCCCATCTATTGAGATACATTGTTCTGGCTCAAGGGACTGGACATAAATTCAGTTGAAGCAGTCTTGTTCTAAATAGATAGTTCCTTAATAAAAGGTGATGTTCTGTTTCTGGGGGAAAGATTGGACTTAGCTTCAGACATACTTAGAAGATTCAATTTTCTGGTTGACAAAGGGTTTCTATTGTTTTTTATAATTCTTATTATTTGTGGCTAGGAGAGGGGTGGTGAAGCTAGTGCTTATGGCATTAAAAAGCCAGAGCTTCTTATCTGGAAGTCTCTGGCACTTCAGACCCTGGGCACACAATTCTGAATACTGTTCCCAGGAAAGTATCTCCTTGGTTAAGGTAGTGGCATTTCTAGGAAATGTCTCCAGCAAGTAAATCTCATAATTTCTTTGCATTGCCTTTGGTTGGATTAATCCATCATTCTGAAATAGGAAATTTATTAAGAGAGATAATATGTAAGTATCCAGGTTGATTATAGAGGGCTTTAATGGATAGAATGAGACAATGCATATTTTTCTACCAAATTTGATACATTATTTAGGTCCTCTAAAAACTAGTTTCCAAGGTGATCTGAAACACATTGTTTAAATACAAAATCTGAACTGCAATTTGACATAAAAGAATTTAAAGAGTCCAGTAGTAGAGCTAAAGAAGTATCTGATTGGTCAGTATATAGAAATAAAGCCATTTCAACTAGTACTGAATTTAATTCTAGCCCATAATAAATACATACAATGTGCACAGTTCACATGTAGAAGTACATTACAGTGTCATTGAATACAAATTAACTCAGAAGTAACAAAGACTTTCAAGGTGGAAAGAAAAGAAAACAAACCATGACCTGGAATTTTAAAGTGAGAATAGAATTCAGACCATTATTTCTGTAACGGAAATGATTGCATGTTGACATACATCTGATAACATGGCCAGTGGTGCAGCGGAGTATGCAGCATAAGTACAGAAGTTATTAGAAACACATTTCCACCTTCAGCAATGTTGTGCTTCGTTCATGCATTGGGATAATAATAGCTGTGCAATGTCTATGACTGTACGTATTTCCATGAACTGGGTAGATCAGTAATTTAAGTATTTTCCAGCTCATGTTGCCTTCTATCCTACATGTGCTAAGATATGTTATAAACTAGCAGAGGCAAGGGTATACCACCATACTTCCTATCTTTAATCTCTTCAAAAACATGATTCATGTAATCATCATTATATTTCCAGTGCCTAAACTTGCCTAGCGCAAATTAAGAACTTCAGAAATATTTTTCAACTTGAATTGAAGAATTGTTCAATTTAAAAAAAAAAAAATATTGAGAACACCTAGTGTTTCTACCTCTAGGGGTACAGTAATGAATAGTCTCTTTGCCCTCACAAAATTAATAATTAATTTCATTAATTAAATAACTAACATAGGTTTATAAATATAATGTGAGTGCATATGTAATTTTCATAGAGATTTTCTTAATCAAGAAACACTAAAGTGGTTATAGAGAATGTGTTCACCAAGTTTGGAAACTCATAATTTTTAGGAATAATAATCTCTCCACTTAAATATATTTCTCTTCATCGATAATTAAGTATGGTCACATAATTGGCCTTTGCTTTTTTCCTATGAATATTCTTTCTACCCTTTCCTTGACCTAACAGTGATTTTTTTTTTTTAAGTATGGCTATAATGGAATACAATCTGCATTGTTTCCTGTATGTTGAATGCAAAGTCTATCTTTTTTAATTCTTGATATCACAAATAGTGTCTTTTATAGGTTAGGTTTCAATGATTTAAAGGCCTTGAAATTTGCTCATAAGAAAATAAAGACCAGTAGCTAAATAATTTGATGCAAAAAAGCCTTTCCCACCCCCCCCAATAAAAAGTCTGTAGAGCCACATCCAAATCAGTAGGCCTCAGATTGATACATATACTTAATATGTTTGTAATTGAAGGGAAACTGAACCATCAACTTTGATATCCCAATATAGTGCATCATTTCTCATTCTAGACTCCAAAATTAGTGAAAGAATATTATTACCAATGAATAGAAAATACATACTTCTTAAGTTCTGAAAAAAATGCAGTACTTGTCATATTTAAAGAGGTGTTCACACAACTCTTTATTTTGAAAACTGATAATTAAAAGGAAAAGTGAGGGACGCCTGGGTGGCTCAGTTGGTTAAGCAGCTGCCTTCGGGTCAGGTCATGATCCCAGCGTCCTGGGATCGAGTCCCACATCGGGCTCCTTGCTCGGCAGGGAGCCTGCTTCTCCCTCTGACTCTGCCTGCCACTCTGTCTGCCTGTGCTCGCTCTCCCTCTCTCTCTCTCTGTCAAATAAATAAATAAAATCTTTAAAAAAAAATAAAATAAAAGGAAAAGTGAACATTTTTGTGCTTTCCATTTTAAATTGTTTATTCCTGGGAAAAGTCTGAAAAGGGGTCTAAGACTCTAACTGCTGAGTTACCAAGAAGTTGCACCATAACAGATACCATCTAAAAATCTAAATATACTATCTGCTTCTAGTCTGTGATTTATTCTAATAATATTCTAAATATCTCAATCTTTTAAAAAATAAAATTAGGTATAATTTTCTATTGCTAATAGCCAAAATAACTTAAAGAATACAAACTTTATATGTAGATTTTGGTGTTTGCATGAAGTATATATATAAAAAAAAAAAGGAACTAGAGCGTATCATGCTTAGCGAAATAAGTCAAGCAGAGAAAGACAACTATCATATGATCTCCTTGATATGATGAAGTGGTGATGCAACATGGGGGCTTAAGTGGGTAGGAGAAGAATAAATGAAACAAGATGGGAATGGGAGGGAGACAAACCATAAGTGACTCTTAATCTCACAAAACAAACTGAGGGTTGCTGGGGGGGAGGGGGTTTGGGAGAAGGGGGTGGGATTATGGACATTGGGGAGGGTATGTGCTTTGGTGAGTGCTGTGAAGTGTGTAAACCTGGTGATTCACAGAACTGTACCCCTGGGGATAAAAATATATGTTTATAAAAAATTAAAAAAAAAAAAAGGAATTGCAACTATTGCAATGCTGTATATCAGTCTGTATTTCAATCTGTTTGCCAGAATTTTAGACACTGAAAAGTCCAATAATCATTTGATGGAAATCCATAGCATGAATATAATTTACTATGATAATTTAACTGAAAATTTATTACATAATTTTTTTTTTTTGCAATTTTTCCAAAGACTCTAATTTCTTTAACTACCCTTTCCCTTAAACTTTAGGGGTATTGTTCTGAATCTCAGATGATGGATCACATGGTGACACATTTCACTGTGATGAGTTAGGCATAGGGAATTTTTCTGAAATTTCGTCAGCTGACTTGCATATTACAAAGACGTCAAATAGTTATTTTTTACAGCTTTGTTAAAAACTGTTAAAAACTGTTCTGAAATTATTGCTTAGGTTTTCACAGTTGTTCTTAAGAAGAGATTATGAGAGACTGAAAAGCAGTAGACACTATTCAGATCTTCAAAGAGTATAGATTAGATTAGTACTTGATTATTAAATACATTTCAAATAAATTTTTCATTATATAGTTTCACAAATTATGTAGTTTTTTAAAAATCATATGAAGATTGTATGCACCTAACTAAAGGAAAAGCAACTTCTAGTTTATAAATTTTACTTTACAAATTTAGTTTGGCTTGAGAGTATGTCTTCATGTTGAGTTAATGAAGTCAATATAAAAAATATTAAATATGCATTTGTGTGTTTATATGTTTATAATATCCACTGTATATAATGTACATCAAGTATATCATATATATACTTGTGTATATATACATCTATCTATATATATGTATATGTATACATACATATTAAGGATGGGACTTAAAATATTCCATGTTCTAAGAAATAGTAGAGTGAAAGGTTCAAGTATTAATAGGTTAATTTTTTTGTTCAGCTATTAGTCTATTAAATTAGTTATAAAATAATTTAGCTAATCAAATAGCCTATATTTATATTATTCATCATACTTATATTTAATAACCTATTTTCGTGAGTTCATGATACTCATATTTTTAATAGTCTCTCTCTCTATATATATATAGTTAGGTATATATATAGATACACACACACTCAGGAAATATACTTGACAAAGATAAACTGAAAACTGCCAGTAATTCCTTTAAGGATATGGTCCAAGATAATGTTTTTTGTCAAAGAAACGTTAAATACACATTTTTAGGTGTATTTACCAAACTTAGTTTTCATTATACCTTATACCAGTCTTATAAATAACAAGAATTAAACTTATTAATTCATCTCAACAAGATTGCAAAGTTTTTGGTTTTCTCCAGTGTTTATGGAAGAATATATGTGGTATGGATCTCAATTTCAACTGACTGGTAACCAGTATTACCAATTTATATAGCAAAACATAATTAGCAAATCCAGAGTTACTTTCATTAGATGATAAATGGAAGGGATTCACACACACACACACACACACACACACACACACACATACACACATATATGACATTAAAAATAACAAAAACATTAAAAACCATTTTTGGTAAGTTAAAATGAATAATCTTAATGATTTTATTTTGAATTCGGTTAACTTTATGTATGCTTTTGGCCAAAAGCAAATTGTCATATTATCACAGCAAAAATTACACTTGACAAAGTTAAACAGCCAAGAATGACTTTATTTGTAGCTATTAGAGCAGAGAGAGACCAGAACTTAGCCTAAACTCAACTCCATTAAAAAAGGGGGCTGGAGCATTCTTTAGTGCCATAGTGAGTTACTGCAAAGTACTGGAGGAAAGTACTGGTTAGGGAGGTTGATCAGTGGGATGTGTCTAGCACATTGAGTTAGTATTGAGTTTGCAAATGTTTTCTTTGTAATTGTGCCACCTGCGCTTGCTAATTGGTACTCACTATAGAGACTGGGTGTGAAGATACTATCTTCCTTGATGGATACATTTTAAAAGGATGGCTTCCAGATTCTTTAGAAAGACATCCTTGGCTTATAAAATTGGCAAAAGGCTTTTAAAAAAGTTTATATCCTAAAGGAGTAGAGAAAGAAATTAAAATTGTATTTTTTAAAGTAAATGCTCTAAGTAAAAAATGGTCAGGGGTCTAGAGTCAGGAAAATTCCAGTCTAAATTTAGTCAAGCTGAGGGGAATTTTAAGGCCTTCTTACTTAGTATCTTAGGAAATCCAAGGATAAGGTTTGAATTCTATAAGCCTTTTATTTTACATCATAGACTCAGATCCAAAAGTTTAATGTGCAAACAGTTATTATCCAGGCATAGAGTCTTACTTAATGCAAAGTTTTATTAGGCTTAACCATAAAGTACAGCATAATGAACATATTTTCTGATTCAATGAGTATGTTTATTGAGTATCTAGAATAAGATTAGCAATGCTAGTTCTCCCTTGCTCCAAATGGGTGCCCAATATAGCTAAAACATGAGGAGCATATGTATGATTTAGATTGTGTCGAAAAGAAAAATCTTATAAAATAAGAAAAAAATCTATTAATTTTGAACTTACATATTACAATGTGTGATATCACGATTGTGTATAGAAGATCTGGATATTGCATACATAACTAGGATTAAGTGCTTTTCTATTGGCATGTAGGATTTTGAAAATCTGGTATGTGTCACAATGTATATATGGTATAGAGTAGCATAAATAGATCATCTTAGTGGATGTCAAGAATGGATCAATATACATCATAATTCAAGATACTCCTCCACCTATGAAATCCTGTGAAATTAGGCTTGTCCTTATTATTTAACAAACAAGGGAATTAAAGCTCTAAGTTCTACTTCCAAAGTCTTGAAGCTTATAAAAATTAAGGTGAAAAATAGCCACCTGTGTGACTCAGTTAGGTGTGCCTTCGGCCCAGGTCATGATCCTAGAATCCTGGGATGGAACCCTAGGTAGGCAGCCTGCTTCTTCCTCTACCGCTTGAATTCTCTCATGCTCTTGCTCTCTCTCTCTCTCTCTCTCTCCCTCAAATAAATAAGTAAAATCTTAAAAGAAAGTTAAAGTGAAAAACAAAACCCATTTAATTCCTGTATCTGTGCTTTTCTCACCACAAGACTGTCCACAATGATTAGTTGCTTCATGAACAATAAAGATTCATTTTCTATAGCACTTCAGATCAAAAATCAACTCTGTGAAGTGAAATGAAGATATTGTTGACAAGAAAATGTCCCGTGTTGTGGAAAGAAAAAAAAGAAAGAAAGAAAGAAAGAAAGAAAGAAAGAAGAAAAGAAAGAGAGAAAGAAAGTTTCAAGTTTTAGATAGTTTTTTTTTCTTTTTCTTTTTTTTCTTTTTTTTTTTTTTTTTTTTCCTAACTGTTCATCAGGTAGCTTGAGAAACAGTAACTTAAAGAGAACTGTTTGGGAAACTAAGGTTTGGCACACAATTCTGTGCTCAGATTCCTAATTTACAAGTCCTTACAAGTCCTTTGTTTCAGAGGCACTGCATAGTTATCATTAGAATAACTTTCCATTTGTTTCCATCATGTTTTTCAAAAAGCCCTGGTACTATACCAAACACATAGAGAAGAAATGAAATAAGCTTATTTGTCTAACTCAAACCCTGATATGGAGAAATCCATCTCAACAGTCCCTAGTAGTTGTGTATCTCATAGTTTCACAAAATGAGTATGAACAGATTCTAGCTTCTAATGCACCAATCATAGCATGCTTTGCTATACATACTGATTTATGAACACTATTAGATATTAGACTCTCTTAAATATGGGAGAGTGGAACAGAACTCAGGCTTTAATTTTGCAAAAGATGATTCTGGGGTATACTAGTCATGTAAAATTTTCTGCCATTTAATCATTCAGCAGATAGTTTGTTTTTAATCAAATTAGATATTATTCCCATCAATGCTATCAATAAAATTGTCATTTATATATTTTTTATTTTTTTTAATTTTTTTTAAAAGATTTTATTTATTTATTTGACAGAGATCACAAGTAGGCAGAGAGGCAGGCAGAGAGAGAGAGAGAGGAGGAAGCAGGCTCCCTGCTGAGCAGAGAGTCCGATGCGGGACTCTATCCCAGGACCCTGAGATCATGACCCGAGCCGAAGGCAGTGGTTTAACCCACTGAGCCACCCAGGTGCTCCAAAATTGTCATTTATAATATTATAGGCTATAACTTCTAAAATAAATTTCAGAAGCTACTAGATATACCTGTAACATTTGTCTTTAAAAAAGTTTGTTATATGCAGTTTCATAAAATATAATTAGAGACTCATTACAATAGAATTATCAATTACTATTTTAGTAGGGTTAGGAGTTGATATGTGACTTCATGGAATAAGTGCAGTCATGAAGTCATTTGTCTACATATGTAGTACATTAGTTATGGAAACATATGTAGACCACATTATGGTCATTATACAGGAACTACTCTGAGAATCCCTCAAAACACTGAAGTAAAACTGGTGCAGGCTCAGAGATGAACTCAGAATCTAGACCAAAGAATAAATCTGCTGTCACTTTGAAGTGGCCAGTTGATTTCCAAGCCCATTGGTGATCTACTGTCCAAAGAAAGAAGGTAGAGATTCAGGTTCCCAACACACTGCACATTCTAGTAAATGAATTGTATTAATGGGAAGCAGTTTTAAAACCCTCGAGTAAAGGATAAGTTACCAGATATCATAAAAACATTTACTATGAAGTAAATAAAACAGTAATAATTAATTACCACAGAGTTAAAAAAAATACCCAGATGATTTGCTTTAGAAAGACAGAAATTGTCAGAAACTTTGGAAATGAAGAAATGTGAACATGACAAAAATTTCTTAATCAAACTTAGTATCAAGTTGTACATGCCTGCTTAACAATGATTACTTGAACATAAAAGATTTTTGTCTCTGTTTTAATTGACAGGATTGTTATACCTACTCAAATGTTCTTTAGTGATAAGAGCTGTGAATTGTTTAATCTCTAAAACCAATAGCAACTACTGAGAAGTAGAGCCTTTCTATCTGCATCCACAATTTTCTAATCTAAATATTTATTTATAACCTTATAGGAGTAGTACCTTAATCTCTCATTATTGTAAATAAGTAAAACCTAATCAATAATGGTGATATTGCAGAAAATTAAAATGAGATCTGTCCTGATCTGTGCGCTCCCTTTCTTCACGTTGACAAGCTCTGATCAATATGTTCTGGAACTAGCTATTCCAAGACAAAAGGCTTCCCATTTATAGTCTCTGGAAGTAAACTATTTGTTTAAAATGACAACTTTTAAAGCTTTCAAAAAACCAAAACCTTATAATGTCTAAAAGAAGCTGCTTCTGAACTTCAAATTCATGTGAATTTGAAATAGTCAATTTGAAACAAAAGCATCAAATGACTTTTGATACTTATAAAACATTTGCCTAAAATTCATAATTAAAATTATTTTCATCTTTTAGATTTCTCTCTGCCAGCATATACTTTCTATATTTAAAGGGATTTTTATTCTACTAAAAATAATCACGTTACAAAATTTGAGTTTTATTAGTTGGCTCTCTTTGTAGAAAAATAACTTGATTCCCCAAACAGAATGAAGAACTGTATTTCAAAAAACTGTAGTGAGGACAAAGAGAAAAAAGCATTAGATAATGTTATTTTTTATATAGATTATTGGGTTGGAATTCAGTTCTTATCCTTTAAATTAATAAAAGTTATGAAATTTCTTAGCTCAAAATGTTTTTTCTATAGTTTTATATAAAGACTTTGAATTCTAATATTTTTCACAAATATCTCCTGGTGGATCAGAATGGATTTCCTCCAAGTATACTTACAATAGAAATTCAAAGGAAATATTCCTTTCTTATAATTACTATTTATAAACACTCTACATACTTCAAGCAGTTAAGTCGCTTTCATTATAATCAAATTCAGCAAAGATATTACACAATAGATATTGGGGTGGATGATTGAGAGTCACAATAAAACACATCTAAAAGGTAAAACACTCAAAGAACTCATAGTCCAGTATCAGGGATAAAGTTTGAGTATACAATTTCTTTTCCATTTGCTATAATAAATCAAAGAAAGAAAATACATAGTACAATGTTGTGTAGCAGAAAGAAGTGTTTGACTTGCTCAGGAAGAGGACAGAGGTACCATTGCAAAAAAACAAGGCTATCCCCTGGATTTTGAAAAGGGCTCTCTAATGTGAGACAAAGAACATTATCAGAAGAGGCAATAGCATGCTTAGAAACACAGAGGCATGAACTGACATGGGTATTAAGGGGATGCATATCTAAAAGTGGCAGAATTTCAAGTGGCCTTATAGAAAGTAGGATGATTGACAGAATGTAATAGGGGAAAGTATACTAGCAACCACAAGAGAATCACTGAAGATTTTAAGCTTGAATTAGACATGGTAGAATTCATATTTTAATAAGAGCATGTTTATAAAGTTGTAGGGAACAGATTATTGGGGGGAAGACAAAATTGGTGGGATAGAGATGGTAAGTGTTCACCAAACCTGGTTCGTCTTTTCTTTCTCAGGCACAAGGGAGAAAACTTAACCTACCCTGGGTCTAGCTCTGACTACTAGGGTCTGAATGAGGTTAAGATCACTTGTGATTTCTTCATGCTTTCCTCTGGTGAAAAACACTCTAAAGCCATAGATCTCTCATGTGGAAGGAATAAGAGCAAAAGCCCTAAGATGGATTTTAAAGATACAGATGTAAGATACTACATCAAGGCCAATTACTGTAGGGAAGAAAGGGGAGAGATGTAGGAAATAAGGTCAAAATATAAAGCCAAGGGCCTTATCATATACGTCGTAGAAACCTTGGCAAGAACTTTGCATGATAGGCGAAGTAAGAATGACAGTTCTTGCTAGAGATTACAAGAACTTAAATGTGTTAAAGCACCTAAATATTTGTCAGGTTTCTCCTTTATTTTGTTACTTCTCCCCAGAATGTTTATTTTCCAAATTTGAAAGGTTTTGCTACCTCCATGTCACCATTGAATCAATCCTCAAAATTGTACATATCTTCAGTATATAGAATTCTATAATTATTTCTCTGAAGTTATCCAATGCTTTATAGTTGCAAAATGCCATAAACTTCTCTTTGTTTGTCCTCAGCTTCTCCACGTTATGTGAAAATGAAGATCTGTTTCTATTTGGTATTTTTTTTTCTAGGCCATTGTGATGATTACCACTTATGATTTTTCCATGTCTGTGGTCATAATTTGATACTTACTGTCTGCTCATTTTATCTTCAGAATGTTTTTTATTTTTCCTTTTTATTTTTTCTCATATTTTCTGGAACTCTTATAATATGAACATATAGATGGCCAACATCAAATAGGTAAAAATTTCAGGTTTATAAACCTATTTCTTTCTTGAGCTCCAATAAATATTTCCAAATGAGTGGTAAGTAGTCCCCCTTCAACAAAATATAATATATTTGAAATTAAACCCTTTTTATATTCATTATCCAATGTGCTCCCAAACCCCAAACTTTTGACTTCTCTGTGCCATGTTTTAAAATAATCTATTATTAAGTCTTGTTGAAAGTTCTTTAAAGCTTATCAATGGGATATTTTATTGCATAAAAAGAAAAACAACATTTATGCTTAGTTAACAGTTGATTTCAAGTTTTTATATACTCATAAAGCATAATTACAGCTATCTTATCTCAAAATGTTTTGGTAATATACTATTTCCTCTTGATGTTGCAACTAAGTACTACAAACTGAGTGGCTTAAATAACACAAGTTTATTATCTTATTTTTCTGGAGGTCAGAAGTCTGAAATGTGTCTTAGTGAGCTTAGTGCTTGCAAGGCTACATTGCGTTTTGGTCACCTTAGTGAAGAAATGTTTGTCCTTGCCTCTTCCAGCTTCTAGATCTCAACTGTATTCCTTACCTCCAGTTCCCATCTTTCTACCTTCGAAGCCATCAACTTCAAGCCAAGTGTTTCTACACTGCCATTTCTCTTTCTCTGTCCCCTTCTTTCATTTAAACATCAGGACCCTGGGGCCACCTGAATAATACAAGATTATCTTTTCATCACAAAGTTATTTTATTAGAAACTGTAATTCCACCTACAATCTTAATTCCCCTTTGCCATGCAACATAATATAGTCACAAAGTCCAGGTATTAGAATGGGGTCAGCTGGGGATCATTATTTTGCTTATCACAGATAAATATATTCTTTTAAATACCAGTACACATTTGGAAATGAAATTCTTCTTAAACTTCACTAAGATTATATGGCACAGAGAATAACTCAAGTTTTCACAAGGAAAAGGTTACACACACTATCCTACATTTAATTAAAACTAGGAGAAACTAAGCAGCATTCTTTATGATGATGATGATGATGATGAAATGATGATGATTATGACATCATTAGTTTTCAATGTAGTGTTCAAAGATTCATTAGTTGCATGTAGGTTTTGGTTCTTTATCTGGAATTCGAATCAATAGAACTTTAAACTTACTCAGCATTTTTAAATATTATTTGTACTTCAAAATTATTATCACCTTTTTTTTTTAACTATTTTAAGTGTTTGGTTTTTTTTTTCCCACTTTATGTAACCTGTTCAGAAATAAAATCTAGAAATTACTTTTCTAATTACATGGCTAGATAACAATATTTCACAGATCAATATCTAAACATGGGTGATAGAACTACTTCTAGAAACTATGAAATACCTTTTGTAAAAAACAGTTTTCTGAAAAATAATTTTAAAATATTCAATGGAAATATAACTCAGGAAATGAAGAAGAAAATAAAACTGAAAGCATATTTCTTATAATGATTTGGCAGCAAATGGATTTCTGTCAAATATAGTAATTCTACTTAAAAATAATAACATCCTGTAAAAAACTAAGAAATACATTTAAAACACTGAAAAATGAAATTTATTGATAATGCATGAGTGCATGCTTAAATGCTTTTTATGGTTTTTTATTTCTCAGGTGTACTGAGGAACATTTTATATACAGTAAGATTTGTCCATTTTTGGTGTACAAGCCTATAGATTTTTGATACAAATAAATACATAGATGTATCACCAAAATCAAGACATTTAGTATTCTCATTTCTCCAAAATGGTCCCTGCTCTCCTTTGTAGCTAATCCCCTAACTGTACCACAAACTCCTGAAAATCACTGATCTGTTGATTGAATATGCTAATTGAATATTTTACCTTTTTCAGAATATCATATAAGTGGAGTCATATAGAATACAGCATTCTTAAGGGCATCTGGGTGATTCAGTCAGCTAAGCATCTGCCTTAGGCTCGGTCATGATCCCAGAGTCCTGGAGTCAAGCTCCACGATGGACTCCCTGCTCAACAGGGAGACTGCTTCTTCTTCTCTCTCTGCCTGCTGTTCTCCCTTCCTATGCTCTGTCTGTCAAATAAACAAACAAAAAAATCTTAAAAAAGGAATATAGAATTCTTAGTCTGACTTCTTTAAGACAGAATATTGTCTTGGAGAATCTTCCATTCTGTTGCATTTATCAATAGTTCATTAGTTTGTTTTTTTATTTTTTTTATTTTTTTTAAGATTATTTGTTTAACTATTTAGAGAGAGAGAGAGAGAGCATGAGCAGGGGGAACAACAGAGCTGAAGGGAGAGAATCTTGAGCAGACTCTGCGCTGAACACAGACCCTGACCTGGGGCTCAATCTCATGATCCTGAGATCATGACCTGAGCCAAAATTAAGAGTTGGACACTAACTGACTGAACTACCCCACCCTTTTTTAAGATTTTTAAAAGTTTATTTATTTATTGTAGTTCTTTAGTTTTTTTATTGGTGAGTAATATTCCATTGTATGAATGCACCACAATTTGCTTCAACAGTTGAAGGACATTTGAGTTGTATTCATGGTCAGGTCATTGCCATAATGTTGTACAGAGATTTTTTTTATTTTTTTTAATGAACATATATCTTCATTTAGTTCGGATAACTACCTTAGAGGAGATTCACTAAGACAGGAGGCAAGTACATTTTAATTTCAATAAGAAACTTTTAATGTGTTTTCCAAAGTGGTGGTAGCATTTTGTAGTCCCAGATCAGTATATGAGGTACAGTTTCTCCTCATCTTTGTTGCTATGTTACCGTTCGTGCAGTGTGTCTTGTGTGTTGGCTAGGGCCTGGGAACCAGAGGGGGATTTTCTCAATTTCAGAGCTCCACTTGGCATTTTGCCATGTGGAATGGCCTTGCTCCACCCTTCAGCAATAAAGTGATGTTGCTTGCAGTACATGCTTAATTCCTAGTGAAGGCAAGAATGTTTCTTGATTATTCTACCCAGAGCTCAGTGTTAGGGATGCCCTTTGTTTCAGGTCCTCTGCATTAGTTTTCTTAGACCCCTACCTTTCCTCCCTGTGGCAGCCAAACTCTGTGTTGTGTCTGTACTTCCTGTTGGACAGTCATTTCCTGCCTTTTCTCTGGCTTTAGAAATTTATGCTTAATAAATATATAGGATCTTGATCCTAAAATCTTCCATCTTCCAGAGCAGAGATTTTTTTTCTTCTACGTTTATGTCAATGGCATTCTTTCTCATTGCCAGGAGTAGCAAGTTTTTAATCTTCACCTGCAGCAGCTGAAAATTTTGCTTTCAAAGAAAGATATGTCCAAGGAACTGCTTTATGCCTGACTCCTACAGCCAATAATCCTATTTTTTCTGCCTGTATCACCAAAGAGCATTCTTTTTTTGTTTCCAATCCTATACCCAATCTTTCTCATGCACTCCAGGTAGAGGGCCATTGAAAAAGAGCTTGCAAATGAGTGCGAATTCCCTTTGTGTCTAGTGTCCCAGTTCTTTTAGACTGACATACTTTTTGGCAGTCTGCAAAAATTTTAGTTTTTTTTTTATGTTGGATGGCAGCCAGATGGTCTTCCTCCCAACCTATACTTCAAGGAAGACAGTTTCTGTGTTTTATTCTTAGAGGTGCCATTCTTCTTTGAAATTCAGTTTCCTTAGTTGTCTAATGTTACCTCTATTGGTCAGCTCAAGATAAATTATGATTCTGTAGTTTACACCAAAATTTCTTAGTGGGAAATTTATTTTGAATTTTCCTACCCCAAAGTAGAGCAAAACCTTTGTTAAAGGTATCAAACACCTGTGAACTGAGGAACTGTATTTTTTGGGGGTGGAGAGCTATATTTATTCAGGTAGACATCTTTGTAAGAAAGGATACCCAATCCTCTTCTCACTTTTTAATATTGAAATTTTAAACATATAAGAATGTTGAGCAGTACCAAGAAACAATCAAGTGTTTCCAATAAATATTAACACATAATCGATGTATAACTATATCCCTCACCATGTTGCCCATACAGACACTGGGTACTGTCATCTGTAGATTCCATGAAAGTGCAGTTTATATTTGTTCTAATATCTCTTACTTGATATTTTGACCTTCTTGTGCTGTTATACACTCCCCAGGACTGGGTCTTCCTCCAGGATAAAGTGGTTAAAGGAAAGAATGACAAATAAGGAAACAAGGATTCCCTTCATTCATTCTCTTTGGACAACATACTTCCCACTTTCCCCGTTTCCCATTCAGGGAAAAGGAACCTACACTGCTGCTGATGATGATACAGGAATGCAGTTTAGGACTGGGGCATTATCTAAGGGACAGAACCTGGAGAGAAGGGAAAAAAAAGACAAAGAAAAGGGTTATCTGCATTTTCCCCTTATAACCTTCCTCTCCCCCAACCAGATTCTCTGACATTTTCAATTTCTGCTAAGTATTATTATTTCAATATATCTTTATTATCATTCCACTCTTTAAATGATGATAGTATATAATTTCATCATACAAATAAGAATCAGAATAAATTATCTTGGGGACAGAAGGACAAAATTTACATAGATTAATTGTAAACATTTTTTTAAATTTAGAAGCAAATATACCTCTCTAAAAGTGTATTTATAGGAAGATGATCTTGCAAATGAAGATATATGATAACAGATAATATGTATAATATTCTGAGAAGCATAAATAATGGTACCTTGAATATTATCCACGAATAATAATTGGAGATAACATAATCCAATCTTTTCATTTCATGGTTGGAAAATACTGAAGTTTAGAAAAGTTATAATTGTCTTCTCCAAGAGTAGTAAACAGAAGACTCAATGTTTAGTACATGTTGCTTCCATTTCAATTTTGTTATTTTTTCTTTTTTTTTTTTAAGATTTTATTTATTTACTTGATGGACAGAGATCACAAGTAGGCAGAGAGGCAGGCAAAGAGAGAGGAGGAAGCAGGATCCCCATGGAGCAGAAGCCCAATGCAGAGCTTGATTCCAGGACCCTGGGATCATGACCCAAGCCAAAGGTAGAGGCTTTAACCCACTGAGCCACCCAAGCACCCCTCATTTCATATTTTGAAATAAAAACTTAAATATTGCTTCTCCTGCATTCACCTTCCCTTGAAACAGTTTTTGAAGTTAACCTGTGTGAGATCAGTGGTGTGAGAATGAGGAAGGCCAAGCAAGGCATCAGTTTTCTCGTGAAGGAGGAACAAGTGAAGGAGGAGCCAAGTGAGGCAGCCACTGGAGCTAAGTCAGGGCAAAATAGGGAGGTGACAGAAAATCAGCAGTTGGCATGGAGTTAGGATCAGTTAAGAAGGTGACAAGTAAGGTAGCAGTCAGTGCTAGGTCACGGTCAAAGAGCCACTGGTGTGACTACAGAATAGAGGTCAGAGAGATTCACTGGTGCTGGCTTACAAATTAGAGGAAGGAAGCCACCAACTAAGGGATGTAGTTAATCTCTAGTGGTTGGAAAATGCAACACAAAAACAAAACAAAACAAAAGGATTGACAACAACAAACTCACAGTTTTCTTCTAGAGTCTTGAAAAAGGAACATGCCCTGTTGATGTGATGCCTTGATTTTAGCCAATAAGACTTGTTAGACTTTTAACTTCTACAACACTGAGATAATAAATTTGTGTTATTTTAAGCCACTAAGTTTGAGATAATTTGTTACAGAAACAATAGAAAATTAATAGAAACACCAAGTTCCTGACTAGCGGAAAAGTTACAAGTATGGAAAGGGAAGAATCTAGAATAAATTCTGTGTGTCAGATTGAAATTGGAAGTAATGAAGTGAAATCTCATGCATTTCAAGATATGGATATAATAGAGCTATGGATTGACAGAGATGTGAATGTATGTTGTGTGTGTGTATATATGCACACACAGATATTTGTGTGTGTATATATATGTGTGTGTGTGTGTGTGTGTGTGTGTGTATACATGTGTATGCTATCTATATGGGTGTTTGCACTTCCTATCTGAGATCATTGATGTAGCCTGGCAGTAGCAATATTTTATTAGCAAGGAGCATACATGGTACTCATGTTTTGGCTTCTAAAAATGCCACTTTTTACTTAAAGGAACCAAGATTTCTAAGAAAAATATCTGGTTTCAGGAATGAGTAAGGAAATTATTAGATAAACCTGGAAAATCTTGTGCCAGAAAGTAAGAGAATGTCAAAAAAGGCATGATATCTTCTAAGAAAACAAACAAACAAATAAAAAAACAACCCAGCTTAAAGAGGCTTGCAGTAGCCAAACCCAGGACAATTTGGGGATTAAAATAAAGAGTAACAGATTATAATATAACTAATAACAGATGAGTTCATAATGATATAAAGAAGAAAATGGAAAGAAGAGGAAACTCTAACTTATAGCAGTAGGACAACTAATAAAAGCAGAGAAGATGAAATCAGAAAATAATCTTTTGGAAAATATCTCAGTATTAGTTGTCTAGATAAGATTTTTATCAATGGATGCTAAAAATATAATAGTTTAATGAGGGAAAATTGTATTTTCACAGTATCAAAGTACCTCCCTACAATTTTTTAGTAATTACAGCAGGAAATATGGAAACTTTGCAATAGAGAAAAGTAACACCTCTACCAGGTGATCATAATTAACATTTTCCAGCAATGACATAAATCAACATCATGTGTCATATTTATGCTAAATATATGTAACCTAAATAATCATGAAATGTTAGGTAATCCCAAATTGAGGAACATTCTACAAAATAATAGGCTTATAATTTTAAAGAAAAAGTTAAGATTTTAAGGTATTTTTTGTTTTGTTTTAAGTAATCTCTACACCCCATGTGGTATTTAAACTCATGACCCTGAGGTCGAGTTGCAAGCTCTTCTGACTGAGCCAACAGGGACCCCATTTTTTAAAAGTTTCTTTCTTTCTTCCCCTCTTTCTTTGTTTCTTTCTCCTTCCTTCCTTCCTTCCTTCCTCTCTCCTTCTTTCTTCTTTTCTTTTCTTTTTTTCTTTCCCATAATCTGTATACCCAATGTGGGGTTTGACCTCACAATCTCAAGCTGAAGAATCAATGCTCTGCTGACTGAGCCAGCCAGGCCCTAAAAAGTTAGGATTCTAAAAGACAAGACTGGATTTTAGGATTTTAAAAGACTAATAGTTTTAGATTGATTGATTCAAGAGATATGGCAAACAAATGATACTCCTGACCATGGATTGGATTCATTTGATCTAAAGATGGTAGTATTTACCAATATCAATTTTCCTATTTTACAGGGTTATGCTATAGAGCAGAATACCCTTCTTTTAAGAAATAAACATTTAATTATTTAGCTATAATGGGACATCATACCTGCATACACACAAATACATGAGAGCAAAGAATGAGGCAGTATTGATATAATATTAACAATTAGAGAATTTAGATAAAGAGTAAAATATTTTTGAGCTTCTTTTTATTATATTTGTTACTTTGTAGTCATTGTGAAAATTTTTCAAAATAAAAAGTGAAGGAAAATGACTATCAAGTAGCTACCATGAATAAATTTACTCACAGAATTATACTGTTGCTAGAATAACTTCTAATATCAGGGATGTCCTTTTTCTGCTATATTTTTGTTTTCTTCAAATGTATACCATATTGCTAAACATAATTTTATTTTCCTGTGTTCAGGGTATGATTTTATGTACCCATAATAAACACCTCATGATATTTATCTAATAACATCTTTGAAAATTATGAGCATTAAAGTTTTAAAATTTATATTGTATCTATATCTATTTCTGTTAAGTTACCACCTCTTTTCCTAGACAAACTCTTATGGTTTTATATGGATCAAATATATTAAGATAAACATCAGAAGTTGCCATAAAGAAATTGATTCATATACATAATAAATATCACCTTAGAAAAATACTAGGCTAAGAAATAATAATAACACTAAATTGGGTATAACTCAGTAATGGTCACACTTAAAGACTAGAGCACATATTTTATCTTTGATTTCATTACTATCTTTTTATTAATAGATTCAATTGACAACCATTTGCATTGTATAAGTAAATTGATGGTGACGGAAAGTTTCAAAAAATTTCCTCTTCTAATGATGCACTGATGGAGGAGATCCTATTCATACCTATGAAACTAAGCAACAATTTTTTTTTTTTCCGAAAGATTTTCATGTCTGCTTCTGAATGCTAAAGGTTGACATTGTTAATAAGTGATAGATGATAGCTTTTTAGTCACTAATGATAGTCATTATCTATCATTAGATATAGATAGAAAGGAGATAAGTGAAATAATTGGCTATTCAATATTACACTTAAAATTTGAGAATATTATGTTGCAGATAACATAAACTTAATAACATAATAACTTTGAAAGATATGTTATTTTATCTTCTTTACAATTTCTTTCCATAAGAGCTTTTAATTATGACAAATATTGATACAGTATATGATTTATGAGTGGTGTTAATCATATATTTTATTCACAAAGTTAATTTTGAAAACATAAGAAATTATTTTTTTAAGTGATCACCATTTATTCAATTATATCTTTAAATAAGTTTACATGTTTTCTTTTAGTATTTTTCTGTCAATTGATTTTTTAAATGCTTTATTAAAGCCCTTACCAGAAAATACACAATTCTTAAGGGTATATCTGACTGGATTATTCCAAAGTGAGCACACACACCCTTGTAATGACACCAAAGTCAAGAAATAGAACGGGACCAGCATCCCCAGAAATTCTCTTTGTTCACTACCAAGTAGCCTCCTGTCTCCTCACAGTTACCATTCTTTTGACTTATCATATCACACATTCATTTTGTCTGTTCTTGAACCTTAATAATTGAAATCATACAGTATGAATTTTTTTGTGTTTGACTTCTCTCACTCAACGTCATTTTATAAAATTAAGTTTATATATTTCATAAGGTGCATTTGGACAGATTTTAAATAGGAATTTAAAAATAGAAGGAATTTTGAAAAAACTAACCTGATACTCAAATAATACCTAATGAAATAAACCAAATTATTATCTTTACTTTTGAGTAGAAGTTTACTTAGATAATGAGAAAAATCAAAGGCTTTAGGACATTTATAGTTATAATGTTGAATATGTGTTTTTCACCTCTTCATAGTAAGGAAATTCTAGCCACCTTCACAGGAAACTCTGTGCAATTAATTAAATGCAAAAATTCTCTGTGACTGAGTATTTTTAGAAATCCAAAATTTTATGAAGAAATATAAGATAGGTTTATGTTTCCTGGAATGAATTAAATATTTTCACCTTTTTCATAAAAGACAAGGGACAGGCATTGGATTCTGATGCACATTTTTTCATTAAAGAAATATACCATGGCTGGTTGGCTGGTGTCCCAAACCATTAGTCTTTAATTTGTTTCCTATCACTAGAGGTATGTTTGAAGGAAAACTAGAATACCATGGGGAAAACAGAGTAGAAAACGCTAGGAAAAAATTAGGAACACATTATTCCATCAGATGTGAAGAAAAACATCAAAGCATTAAATCACAACATTTAATTTACTTTTTGGAATTGTTTCTGTAGATACATATATAATTGTCTAATATTTAAAAGAAAATCCTGAAAAATGACACCTAAAAAGCTTAGAATTTAGTGTACACTGTGAAATCATACTCTTTTATATACCTCATGCACACACACACACATTAATTTGAAGAAAATGAGTAAGACACAAGAGATCACTCAAGTTAACAGTAGAATTTATATCTTAACAGAAAAAGTAAAGAGCAGATGAACTGCCAAACTGACTACAAAAGTATAAAACTTATAGAGGGAAGTTTTTTTGTAGAATTTTTTTCTTGTTATATTTTTATTGTCACAGTTTAGAGTTCTTGTAAATGTTTCCAAAGTTATTTGTGAATCAGAACAATTACCAACCCCTAGAACTTATATATACATTTTATAGTTATATATGTGTATTATCTTAATACAAGAAAAATATGGAAAGATGGATATTTCTTTTCTGTATCTAATGTAGATTTTGCATACACACACACACACACACACACACACACAGCCACTGGTTTGGAAAAAAAAACAACAACTATATAATATTTCCTATATGATATTTCCAGTTTTGTATAAACACAATTATACAAATAAAATTCTGAGTCTTGGGGTGATAATGAGTTTGCCAAAGTGTTATACCATTCCTTAATTAATCCCATTTAGTGCATTTTTCCTGCTTTAACTCTTCCAAAAATTTGCGATGTAGAAATTCTTAAAAATTGCCCACTCTTATCTTCCACTCTTCTCTGCTCTTCTGTATCAAAAGGAAAATATCTTTCTTTCTCTGAGACACAACTTACAGCTTCAATTCCCTCCTGTTCTTCTGCCTCTTAAATTATCCTCCAAGTATATGTTCTTCACTTATGTTTTATGTCTTCCAATTTTATTCAATAACTTTCTTTTTAAAACATTGGTACCTTCTTTATTTCTATATTGTATCTGTTGAGGTTGTTGATGAAGCCACAGTGTGTGTACCAATTGACACCCCTACAATTTCAAGTTCTACAGCTTTGAAGTGGGGTTCCTAGTGCCCTATAGTGCCATTATCCATCCTCCTACTTGCTTTGCATATCTTTAGTTATTTCTTTTATTACCTCCAAATAATTAAGCCACACCTTTATTTTATTTACTCTAAGTAGATGGCATTATTACATAATGTAGAGGAAAATCATGAGACGTCAGTCTTAATTTCCTCACCTAAATACACATCCCTAAAAAATAAATAAATAAATAAATACACATCCCTCCTATGAAATCCTTTACATAACAACAATTATCCTTATTCCTTTTCCTAAGTAAAATGAGTGCCCCCTCCCTAACTTATCAATCTGTAAAAATACACCTTTTTATTCTCTTTTTAGAACTATGCAAAGCAACTCAATAACTAAAATGATTACAAATGCATATATAGCACACTCACCATGATCCTTTACATTGCTTTTCTTCCCTTTCAGCCAAATTTCTTGAAGAGACAATTATTTTCCTGACCTCTATAACCTCACTCCCCATTCAATGTACAATTCCCTTGACTATTATATAGTTTATTATTATTTCAAATTCACTGACCCCATGTAAAAGAATTATACATCTTCACCTTTTAAGTTATTGCTGTGTTCATTTGTGATCAATAAAATCCTCAAACTCATTGACTGTTACCAGATTTAGAAATATGACTTGCTTTGGTTAATGGAAATGAGCAAAATGATCAATTGTTTGTCCCAGTAGAAATTTTAAGTACCACTGCACCTCTGCCTGGCGACATCCTTTGCTTTTCCTCTCTATTGCAAGGACTGTAGGTCAAGATATAAGCTAACCTTTCATCAGAAAGGACACATGAAGCTGACCCATAGCTGACACTAGCCAACATGTAACAAAAACAAAGAATTAGAGTTTTGTTCTTGTAAGCAAAGCTGAGTTTGTATTGTTGTTCGTCATTTTGCCAGAGCATAGTAAAATTTTAATAAATACAAAATATAACAGAAGGCACAATTTTGGAATTTAGAAAAAATGACAAGATTGTGTTATCCAATGGAGAAACATTTGATAGCACTATCAAAAGTAGAAATGTGGAAGAAAGTTATACATCAAATGAACTTGTGGATTTAGTGTACTTGCCTGAGATGGGCTGAATTAATAAGGTACTACAAGTAAGAGATGAGCTTGAAAAAATTATTGCCATTGGCAAACACAAATGAGGAGAAAACAGGAGAATTATGGGACTTTCAAGATTGAAGGATAAAATTATTACTGATAGCCAACAATTAAAGACAAAATATAGTGTCAATTGTTGCTGAAATATCAGCTTCAATGGAATTTCCAAGTCTAAAGTCTGATCATGAAGTCCTTTGTTAAATCTCTGATTTGATTTGATTGACTCTCAGCTAGTATTTTAACCATAACAAGAGTCTTAGAAAAATGAGACTAAAGATATTGCTCCTCCAAAGAAAACTGATGAGCTCCAGGGACTTGCAAATGAGTACAGAAAATAAAAAGCATGTCTACAAGAAAATTCTACTAGACTATTAGTAAAAAGAGGGTAACTTAGCTTTTACGTGTTGTTTTCTCCCAAAAAGGATACACTGAAGTCCTTTCTTCTGGGGCTGCAGAATGTGATCTTATTTAGAAATGAGTTCATTGGAATGTAATCATTTTAAAATGAGGTCATACTGGAGTTCATGTGGCTTTAAATCCACTATAACTGGTATTCTTACAAGAACATAGACATTAGACACAAACATAGACACCAGAGCAAGATAGCCATGTGAATATAGGACATAGATTGGAGTTAGGCTACCACAAACTAAAAAACATATTGGGTTTACTGGAACTGATAAGGCATGAAGAGACTCTCCCCTACAACTTCAGGGAGAGTATGGCCCTGCCAACACCCTGACTTTGGACTTCTAACTTCCACAACAGTTCGAAATAAACTTTTTGTTGTTTTTAAAAGCCTAGTTTATCATTCTAATATGCCTGCATAGCCTGATGTCAAAACCACATAAAAATAATACAAAACAAAACAAACAAACAAACAAACAAAAACAACTACAGACCAATATACCAAACCTAATAAAATACCTAGGAATGAATTTAACTAAGGTGGTGAGACCTCTACTCTGAAAACTATAAGACATTGATAAAAGAAATTGAAGAGGACACACATAAATGGAAAAATATTTCATTTTCATGGATTAGAAGAACAAATATTAAAATATCCTGGAAGAAACAAATATTAAAATGTCCATATTACCCAAAGCAATCTACAGATATAATATAATTTCTTTCAAAATACCAATAGCATTTTTCACAGAACTAGAACAAATAGTCCTAAAATTTGTGGGGAACACACTGGATATCCAAACCGATCTTGAAAAAGAAAACAAAACTGGAGTCATCACAATTTCAGGTTTCAAGTTACACAATAAAGCTCTAATAATTAGAACAGAATTGCTATTGGCAAAAATAGATACCTAGATCAGTGGAAACAGGATAGAAAGCCTAGAAACAAATCCATGATTATCTGGTCAATTAATCTTGACATAAGAGCAAAGAAATACACAAAGGAAAATTGGACAGTTACATGCAAAAGAATGAAGCTGGACCACTTTCTTATACCATACATGGAAATAAATACAAAACATATTAAAGACCTAAATGTGAGCCCTGAAACCATAAAAATACTTTGAAGAGAGCACAGACAGTAATTACTCTGACATTAGCCATACCAACATTTTTTTTAGATAATGTCTCAAAAACAAAAAATGAATATTGGGAGTACATCAAAATAAAAAGCTTCTGCACAACAAAGGAAACAATCAACAAAACTAAAAGACAACCAACTGAATGGAGAATATATTCACAAGTGGCATATCTGATAAAGGGTTAGAATTCAAAATATACAAAGTCCTTATAAAATTCAACACCCAAAACCCAAATAATCCAATTAAAAAAAATGGGCAGAAACACCAACAGACATTTCTCCAAAGAAGATGTCAGATGGCCAATTGACACATGAAAAGATGCTCAACATCATTCATCATCAGGGAAATACAAATAAAAACTACAATGCCTTGCACCTCATACCTGTCAGAATGTCCTAAAATCAAAAACATAAGAAACAGTAAGTGTTGGCAAGGACATAGAGAAAAAAAGAACCTTATGCACTGTAAGTGGGAATGAAAAATTTTTGCAGCCACTGTGGAAAATTGTTGAGGTTCTTCAAAAGTTAAAATAGGACTATCTTACAATCCAGTAATTGAACCACTGGGTACTTACCAGAGGGGGTGGGGACAAAAAACACTAATTTGAAAACATATATACATTCCTATGTTTATTGGTAGCATTATTAACAAGAGTAAAACTATGGAAACAACCACATGTCCATCTATATATGAATGGATAACGAAGAGGTCTATATATAAGAATTTCATTCAGCCATACAAAGTGTGAAATTTGTCATTTGCAACACCATAGATGGAGCTAGAGAATATAATGCTAAGCTAAATAAGTCTGTCAGAGAAAGACAAATACCATATTGATCATAGGTGGAATTTAAGAAACAAAACAAATGAACAAGGGAAAAAAAGATTCCTGAAGAAAATTAAAAACAGACCTACCCCATGATCCTGCAATTGCACTACTGGGTATTTACCTCAAAGATACAGATGTAGTGAAAAGAAGGTCAGCAATGGCCACAGTCACCAAACTGTGGAAAGAACCAAGATACCCTTCAAACAGACTAGTGGATAAAGAAGATATAGTCATATATTACAATGGAATATTATGCCTCCATCAGAAATGGATGAATACCCAACTTTCTATCAACATGGATGAGACTGAAAGAGATTATGCTGAGTGAAATAAGTTAAGCAGAGAGAATCAAGTATCATATGGTTCACTTACTTGTGGAGCATAAGGAATAACATGGAGGGCGTGGGAGATGGAGAGGAGAAGGGAGTTGGGGGAAATCAGGGAGTGAGACAAACCATGAGATACTGTGGACTCTGAGAAACAAACTGAGGGTTTTGGAGGGGAGGCGGGTGAGGGGTTAGGTAAGCCTGGTAGTGGTTATTAAGGAGGGGACATTTTGCTTGGAGCCCTGGGTTGTGGTGCATAACAATGAATTTTGGAACATTGAAAAGAAACAAAAATAAAATAAATGAAAAAAAAAAAAAGAACTGCAACTATGATTGGTTTCCCTATGCATACATTTCTGTCAGATATATAAATAACATCAAGGTTTAATTAACTATGAAAGTAGGTGACTTACTATGGTATGAACAAATGGTGGAGTCTGCTACAAAATCCTTTAATAAATCCTTTGTGAATATGATAGCAATCAGCCTTTTGTATTAAGTATATATGATTATATGTATTGTATATATGTGCATATGTATATATGTTTTATACATTTTATATATTTTTTATTTTATATATTTAAAAACATACATGTGTGTGTGTCACCTGTGACTTTTTTTAAGATTTTATTTATTTGTCAGAGGGAGAGAGAACACAAGGAAGGGGAGTGGCTGGAAGAGGGAGAAGAAGGGTCCCTGCTAAGCAAGAAGTTCAATGCAGGAACTCCATATCAGGACCTGAACATGCCTTAGCCAAAGGCAACACTTAACCAACTCAGCTACCCAGGCATCGCCACACCAGACTTTTTGATGACCTGAGCCAAAGATAGACACTTATCCAGCTGAGCCACTCAGGTGTCCCATCCTTGACTTTTTGTAATTAAGGTTAGAAAGCTCCAGTGGAAGTAGGAATGGGTTACAGTCATGACAGCGCTATGGATTGCCTCTTTTATTAGTACGGTTTATCACAGCCTGGAGTTGCTGAACAAAGTCTGGGACAGCAAGTTCTTGAGATAGTCATCTCTTGATACATGGCTCCACTGTTAACCAAAGTGAACCACACAGATTATAAATCTCTACATGTTAAGGCTTTAAAGAGCCCATCAGTGTATCCTTACTGAAATGGATTAATAATTTTTAAAATTTTATTTTACCCACCTGAAGTTTCATCATCATATACTCATGAAATCCTACTTGATGTCTCTTTTCACTGTCTCCAGGTATTTAGGGATTACAGTTTCCTTGTGCATTTAGATTCTTAATACTAAGTATTTTTAAGGTCATCAGTATGTATATTTGTTGCATTATAATTACTTACCTTTTCTCAATTCAAATTAACATTCCAGTGTATGAAATACTGCTGGATAAGAGAAGTTTTTAGAGTAAAGAATGTCTGAACGTGTATCTACAAAAGCACAATAACATTATAAGAGGATCATTATTCTGTATATTAAAGAAAGCTAAAATCTTACAATTATAAAGGACATTTGAGCTTACAATGCTAAAGGCAATTTAGGGGTCACAGTTATATTAGGTGAAAGGTGAAATACAATGTGAATAATAATAACAGGTGAGAAAACCACAAAATTAAAATATTTGAGAATAGTGAATTAGATTTATATACCTTTTTATTGTTTCCCTGAATTTATTTTTAAATAAGGAGAACATGAGTATTCTTTTTAATTAAATTTGTCTTGGGTAAAAATAAACCTGAAGACAAAATAGAATTTTCCCCCAAATAATAACACTCTTTAAAAGGCAATATGGTATAAGAAAAATACATGGGACTTGATTTCCAGTCATACTTTGGTTCAATCTACTTTTCTTCACTAATAACGGTCTCAATTTTGAGCAAATAATTGAAACAATATGACTTCTAGGTTTGTTTTTTTGTTTGTTTGTTTGTTTTTAATGAGAATAAGAATAGTTATAGTTTGGATTGGTAGGGAAAGTATCAGTATAATTTGCTTCTTAAAAGAGGATAAATCATATGCAAGGTGAGGAGTGACATAGACCTTGCTATTTTCTAAGAGGGAAAGTAAGTATGTAAACTCATCCAAATATCCTAGAGAAGCTAAAAAGCATGTGTCAGTCCCTAGGGCTATATACTTGAGACAAGTATGAAGTATGAAATAAATCAATGGTATGCTTGACATCAGAGTCAACCAGAGAATAGTCCAGTAGGTAGGTCATCTAAAAATCTGTAATCTCTAATATTGATATTTAAAAAAAATGATCCCAACTTCTATTGGAGTACCTATGAAATTGTATAAATTAGCTCAAGCTGCCAAAACAAAATACTATACCATAGACTGGGCAGCTTAACAACAAAGATTTATTTTCAACTACAGCCCATTCTAAATAGTACAAAACCCACTAAAACCCACTGAATAGAATAAGGATCAATGAACACACATTTGATATAAACAAGCAAAAGAGAAGGAATGTTCTGTCTTGCACTATAAAGGTTGAGGTATAAATTTGGGAGATGTAGTGACATTATAAACTGACTGAAACAACCGTAAATAATTGATTTAAGCAAAAACTAACAATTGATGATAAAACTATTGGGTAATATTTGAAAAGTAATGGATTATTTACCTGGTCTCAACATATCAACTTATATTAATTACAATGGGACAAAATTGACATAATGTGCCTTATGATCTAATTCACTGAGGAAAAAAAGCATAATTTCTGTGACATTCCTGTTGTTAAATGCATAACATAAATTTAATCATGGAGAAACATCAAACAAACCCACATTGCTAAGCATTCTACAAAATAATTTCTCTGTATTCTTCAAAATTATAAATGCCATAAAAGTAAAAGCAAAACTGAGAATTTATTCCTTATTAAAGGAGATTAAGGAGAAGCAGCACGATCTAGGATTTTCTTTACTGTAACATTACTAAGAAAATGGAAATCTGAATAAATGCTATGGACATAGTTTTCTGTATAACTTTTCTGTGATTATGTAAGAAAATATTTTTGTTTAGGAAATACATGTTTCAGTATTTAGAGATGAAATGAAGTAATGTTTTCCAATTTAAAATATACAAAAAGTGAGCGAAAGATAAAGCAAAACTAGTAAAATGTTGACATTTGGGGAAGTTGAGTGAAGTTAAAGTTAGAATTCTTTGTATTATTCTGGTAACCTTTCTGTGTTGGATATTTTGTCAAAGTAAACATTTAAAAGAACAATAACAGTTTTCAGTAATCTGTCTCTTATCTTTTTATTTCCACACTAGGCATGTGACATTTACAAAAGCTTTAAAGCTGTCTTTGAAATTCTGCATCTAGACGATGATAGGTCACCTGCAGTAACTGACCTTGTAGACTACCCACCTGCAAGAAAATGTCTGACTAGAGAGAAGAAAACTTGGATTATGTGCCTTTCCCATACAAATATCTTTCACTGATTGCTATCATTCCAGAAATACTTGGCAAGGGAGAAGGTATGTGAAACTCAAATCTCCTCAATGGTTTTACTTTCAGAAGCTTGGTAAAAGAGTTAGTTGATACCAACTGCTAAAATTAGGTTTAAGGATTATCCATGGATAATTCCTTCCCAATTCCTCTGTTATTATCTACAAAACCACCATTTATCTGTCACCCAAAAATGGGCTTATTTTTTTCGCTCATCCTTCTCTGTGAAAAAACCTTTAATTAGTTTCTAAATCCCTTATTTTTTCCCTTAAAATTCTCTTTATTTTGTATGCTTGTCTTGACTGTGTAGCTTTCATTTCTCTTTTAAGCCACTTTACTGAGGTATGATTGACATGTAAAAAGTTGTATGTGTTTGACATATACAACTTGATAAATTGGGGGTTGAGTGCATAAACTTCTTATTAAGAACATTCTAATCTCTTCCTTTCGGCTATTGGTTGAATCCAGTTTCAATACTTCATTACTATAATCACCCCACATATGATTGATAAATTATTTATATCTACTATAATGGTTTTCTACTTTTTTGTTTGTTTAACTTTAAGTTATTTATCATCTTGATTTTAAATAAATTTAAACAAGTTCTCTACTTCTGTAGCTTCATATACCCAACATTATGTACATATTGAGCAAGTACTTATGAAATATTCATTAATTTATTTGAAAAATAAGGAATTCCTTTTGCATACCATCTAATATTTCTATACTTTGTATATGTCAAACTGGTCTTTTGAATCTTGTCTTATAGAAAGAGTAGACATTTATAAGTACATTAAAATATGCATAAACAAGATAATTTCAGACTCTCAAACATGCTATGAAGGAAATTAAAGTATGATTGATATGTGTGACCAGAAGGAAAGATTGACTTAGATTGGGTTGTCTTTAAAGCTTTCACTGAGAAAATGACATTGAACAGTGAGCGTCTAGTCACCTACGTTTGGGCAGAGTCAAAGTGTGTGTACATAAGCAAATGTGAGAATAGTTTTGGTGTATTGGAAGAGAAAGGAAATATGACTATAACTTAGTGAATGAGGGATAGCAATAAATTAAGAAAAATAGGCAGTAGGAATATGGATGTTTTTTCAAAAAGCAATGAGTAGAGAAGTAGAAGTTTTCATCTTGGGACTGTCATAGGCCAATTTTTATTTTTAATTAATCCAACTGGATGAAAATAGACTTATTGTGGAGAAAGAATTTGGAATAAGGAAACTCTTGAGACAATTTTAATGATTCAGATAAATAACAATGGCCTGGTATGGGATTATAGGTGAAGATTCAGAAGAGTTAAAGACATTGGGATATTAAGAGGACTAAGTAATGGATTTGATTTGACCATTGTGGAAAAGAACAAGAATGAGTCATAAGTTTGAACTTTAGGCAAGCAGACTACAAACAAAACCAAAACCAACACCGAACCAAAACAAAACAAACAAAAAGCCTGAGGGACCTATTCTGGATATTTGAGAATGAGTTACTGGGGAGATCAAGGCTACTGCCACAGTTATGTTAAATTCTATCTGTGGACATCCCATACTGTGTTAACAAGTAAGCAGTTTGAAATCTGAGTTTGATGCACATTAGAAATATCAAGTCTAGAGACATAAATTCAGAAGTCATTAATAAATAAATTGGTATTTTAAATAACCTTTTATTTCCTTACATAAATGAGTATCAAAAACATATTAAGATATTATAAATACAGAATAATCGTAATGTAGTTTTGCACCTTACATTGCTTATTTCCTTCAGAAAGTAAAATTTACTGAAAGTTTTTATTTCAAAATTAAATTGATTTTTATATTCTAATGGCAATTCGTTTTCAAATTAATTATAATTCTGGAACTTATTTTCTCAATAATCATGTTTAAAAAAAACACAAAACCCTATTATTTACCTTTGCACGGAGAAAATATGAGGTACATCTTCATGTCTTTAAAATAAATAATTCTCCTAAAGTAATGATTTCATTTATTCAGAATTTTTTAAATTGCTGGCACAAAGAGAAAAACACAGATAAGGAAGCACTATTTATCTAGTAACTTTTTGCTCAGGTCTTTTATAATGTCGACACAAATCAAAGTCAGAATCAGAAACTGTTCTAGAAGTATTTTGTCTCAAGTCCCATTGGCTGAATTGTGGCTGGTAATGGTCTGTAAAAGGAAAGCCAATTTGCCCCTTGATGGAGATTACTGTACCAAATGTAGCAAGGAGCTTTAGAAAATGTGACACGCTTTCTATTCAACAGTGAAAAAGTCGATTAGTTTCCTAGTTTTTTCTTTTTGTGCAATGGAAATGGGTCTTGCTTGTTAATTCTCTTTAATCTCCCACATCAGATTCTTGGCATTGTTGTTTATTTTCTAAACCTGCATAATTGTATCTAAACAAAATGTATAATGCCACATGTTTTTAAAAATTCTACCTCATTGGTAAATAGCTAATTATTCTTAAAACTTGATTTGTGAGGTAAAAAACTTTCCAAACAATGTATTGTAATTATGATGGATGTTTTTCAAAAGAAGATGCATTATTTCTTCAGCATTTCTAAATTTTGTAGTATCAATTAATATGACTTGGTTTCCCCTAGACCAAGATTTCTTTAATATTTCCTGGTCATAGCTATAATCATCCACATAGTTAATATCTATGAAGATATACCTTTATTTTTAAAGCACTGTAGCACAGAAAATATAAAATGGCACTTGTTGCATATGATCATTATGTATATTTATAACCTAAATCAACAGATAATTATGAAATTAAATTGATGAATTTTTCATCTTTCTGCTCATTTAGTATATCTATTTCATAGTTATATCTGGTACAGTTTTCTAATTAGATTATTAAAGCAAATAAGAGTCATCCTCATGTTAGAGATGTCTTATAATCAAATAATTTATTGAGTTGAAATAAAGATTGAAATAATTCTGATGAATTATATAGATTATAAATAAATATAATACATAAATATGAAATATAAAGCTAACAATCACTTTATGTGTTTATACTGAGAGAAATGAACTTATAACTATAAACTTACAACCATGACTTTAAAAATGTCACTTAAAATATTTAAACACATGACATCTTCCTAGGTGTCATATGTTGTTTACAAAAAGCTATCATTGAAATAAAATACTTAAATTAGAAATGTTCACAAATATTTTATTAATATTGACATATGTAGAAAACTTCTTATAGCAGGAGAGAGCAAAAATGATTTATGTAATTTACTATGAAGCATACATATAAATTAATATATTATAGAATATACTGAAATTGAGATCATGAGAAAAATGGCAATGTAAGAGAATCCAGCTTTCCCATCTCTCCACAAAGATCATTATTGGACAGCTCTAGGAGACCTCTAAAGTCTATTTAGAAATTTTAGCAGCACCATGGGAAAAAAATGGAAATAATTGCACAAGAAGAGAAGGAAGAGAACTTCATTTGCCTGGCATCAACCCAAGAAGAAACTTCCTAGCTAGAAAGGAATTATTTTTGCCAATAAAGGAAGAGCAGGATGAATAACCACCTTCAGCCTAAGGGCACGTCTGGAAGGTTCCACTGGGTTTAACTCTACTGTTCCAGCAAAATCAAGAGATACTGAGACAGCTAAGAACAAGGATGAAATTTATAGAATCCTTGAATTTTTAATAAATCTCAAAAATATTAAGTTCAAACTGCTTGGTACCATAAGACTCCTAATCCTGAAATTAGTCATTAATGTTCTCATTTAGTACTGATAAACATTTTTTAAAAGATATTATTTCACAGGTATTTATTTCATTCATTGGGCAAATATGTATTGATTGCCTCCTCCAGATAGACTATGGTTTAGGCACTGGGGAAATAAGAATAAATCACATTATGATTCCCATGCAATAGACTGACCACATGTGAACAACCCTCCACTTCATAACAAATTATACACTGGGGACAGCGGCACCAAGTACTCAAGGATAAGAGGAAGTAACACTCACATGGGGAATGTCCCAGACATAACACTTGAGCCATGAAAGAAGAGGAGTTTGCTAGTAAAAGAAAGGCAGAAAGGAAACAACATAAACAGATACACACAAGGGTATATAAAAACATGCAGGGAATGAAACATTTGCTCATTGCTGGTGTATGAAATACAAGAAACAATGGAATACAATAATATTGAGGATGTAGTCAAAGATGACACTTATGAAAGTTTCATGCTAGTTTTTTAATTTCTAGTCGTAAGACAGTTCATTTTTAGAAATCACTCCTATGATACTGGTTCTTGAGTAGACAGACTAATAAATAGAATACAAATCCAGAAAGAGAAAAAATAACTACTTGAGATTTAAATTTTGCATTTGAATCACTGAGATGAAGATCATTTAAAGCAACTATCTTGTGAGAACTGTAGCTATCGAAAAATGAGCTTAAGAAACTTTTCATACATTTAAGGAACATTTATGTTTTTTACAAAAAAACATTGAAAAAATTGGATCTATGTCACCCATATGCCAAAATAAGCACCAAAAGAATTGAATATTTAAATGTAAATAATAAAATTAGAATAAAACAAAACTGAATATAGGTAAATTCATTTAAAATATTGGAGTAGAAGAAATTTTTCACTCAAATGCAAAAACTATAGTAAAATATCTTCATAGAATTGAACTATATTAAAAATCAACAAATGTGTGGCGCCTGGGTGGCTCAGTGGTTTGGGCTGCTGCCTTCGGCTCGGGTCATGATCTCAGGGTCCTGGGATCGAGCCCCTCATCGGGCTCTCTGCTCCGCAGGAAGCCTGCTTCTCTCTCTCTCTCTCTCTCTCTCTCTGCCTGCCTCTCTGCCTACTTGTGATCTCTGTCTATGAAATAAAATAAATAAAATCTTAAAAAAAAAATCAACAAATGAAAAATATCTGATAAGCAACATGGAGGACATACTTTTTAGGGAGGAGTATAAGCAATATCAAAGATAAATAGTTATTATAAAATGGGCATTAGCAAGATAAAGGATTAATCACTGTTATAGGATAAAACCCTATGTCCTATTAGTAACAATAATAATAATGATAATAATTTTCTCAAGTACTGGGGGTTAAGTCTTAATGAATCTTCTCCTAAATATTCATAGCTAAGACTTAACCCCCAGTACTTGAGAAAATGATGATGATGATAATGATGATGATGATGATTTGGATATAGGTTTTAAGGAGGTGATTAAGTTGAAATGAAGCCATTTATGTAGATCTGACTGATTTCCATATAAGAAGAAGATTAGGACATATAGAGATACCACGGATACCCACACACAGGAAAAAGTCCATGTGGGGTCATAGGGAGAAGGCGATGATCTACAAACCAAGGAAAGAGGCTCCAAGAAGAAACCTAAATTTACCAAAACTGACCTTGGACTTCTAGCCTCCAGAACAGCTGGAAAACAAATTTCTGTTGTTTAAGTTACCCATCTATTGTAATTTATTATGGTAGCCTTAACAAACTAATATAACCTCCCTTACATGAAAAGTGGGAAAGATGAAGAAAAAAAAATGCCCCAAAACACATTTGAAGAATGGAAAAAAGTTGTGAAAATACAGTTCATAGAAAAACATAAATGTTCCTTAAACATGTAAAAAAATTTCTTAAGCTCATTCATAACAAAAGTCAAGAGCATAAAAACTGCAACAGAGACACTGTATATCACTGTTCAGAATGACAAAAGCTCTAAAGACATGGGGCACACCTGGGTTTTTTAAGCAAGTCATCTCTCCCTACACAACGATGAAGACTCCATATTATGTTTATATAAGCCAACTGTAAGATTGTCCTCATAGTTTTGGTAGTATAATTTATTCAAACTTCCTTAATTTTTTAAAAACATACAGAACAATTTACATTTGAAAAATAGCACCAAGAATATAATGTAATACTTTATACTTGGACAGATAATTTTTCTGCAGCAAAAATTTGCCCCCCCCTAACGTAACTACCCACTATTTTATTCACTCACTTCCATGGCCACTTGTTTCCTGGTCTTACACTTGAAGACCTAAGATTTCTCTCATTATTATTTGGCTACAAGTCTAACTAGTTTTTCAAGACTGTCCTCAAAAGCACCAAGGTAGTTTTTGACCTTTCCAAGACCCTGCAGATAAATCCTCATCAGGACACTTTGCTCACATCAATTCCCTAGGGCAGGCCCTTTAAAAAGCATGCCCTTGTACTTGGAAGCAGGCAGTAAAATTTTCTCAGATTTGTCCCAATGGACCTGCCATCTCTCCTTCCCCATGTTGTTCACTTCTTTCTTTTCTTTATTTTTCTTCTCAAGAGAATCATCTAGGGAAGGAGAAAAAAAGAAGAAAATAAGGTGTCAGGATGCCCGTGGAAGTTCAAAGCTTGGATTCACCTTACTGAAAAATGTAGTGGTCTGACCTACAGCTCTCCAGTATCACATTGCTATAGATCTGATGATTTTATATATATAATATTTCCTCTTCAATTTGCTTGGTATTTGGTCATATGGATAAATGGATAAAGTTTTTCTGCTCCCTAAGCAACAATATATTCATAAAAGTTTGCATATATATATATATATATAACTGCTTCTACACAGAGACCATATCTTGTGACTTCTAGAAAATTATCTACTGTCTTTATGTAAAAAGACAATATATGTCCCTTGTGGTGAACATAGCATAATTATAAACTTCTCAGATTGTTACGTTGTACACCTCAAGCTAAATATTGTGTGTCATCTATATTAAAATAAAAAAAATCAACTGTGTCCTTGAAAGGAGCATTTATTGTTATCATAACAATAGCCATATCATTCATCTTCATAATACATTATGTATTTTGAGTATGACAAAATGTGAATATTACCATGAAGAGACTTCTTTTCATGTATAAAGGTGTGCATTTTTAAAAAGATTTTATTTATTTATTTGACACAGAGAGTGACATACACACACACACAGTGAGAGAGAGAACACAATCACAGGGAGTGGGAGAGGGAGAAGCAGGCTTCCTGCAAAGCAGGGAGCCAGATGCGGAGCTCTGTTACAGGACCCTGAGATCATGACCTGAGCCGAAGGCACACGCTTAACAAATGTGCCACGCAAGTGCCCCTAAATGTGTGCTTAACTTAAACACAATAAGTGGGTCCATTGAAACTGAGTGAGGGACTAGAGTAACATGTGAATTTGGAATCACAAAGTTGTCTTTATTATCACATTTGTTGTGTGAACAAATATTGATATTTAGTGGTGTTTAACTTTGCATTCAAAAGAACTATCAATATGCCATAGTTTCTTTAAAATCTTCTTAGATCACCTATCTAAACTTAGTGTCTTGTTTTCTTTTGAAAATGGTAAACTTGTATTCTTTTGTCCAGAGTTCAATTTTGTTATATTTATCTTGCTGTTCTTTATTGAATATTCTGTTTTTTCTGACTTCAATTTATCTTAGGTGTGACAATTCTAAAGATACTAGAAAAAAAACTATTTGAGTAGAAAAATCATGATGCTTACTGTAGAGAGAATTTTTTTTTTCTTTTCCTTTAATAGTTTTGTCTTTGCTTTAATTTTATTTGAAAGAGATCAAAAACACAGACTTACAGGGTGCCTGGGTAAATCTGTTGGTTAAGCAACCAACTCTTGATTTCAGCTCAGGTCATGATTATGATTGTGAGATCAAACCCTGCACCAGGCTCTGCACTCAGTGGGGAATCTGCTTGGGTCTCTCCATCTTCCTCTGTCCCTCCCCCTACACATGTGCTTTCTCTCTCTCAAATAAATCTTATACACACACACACACACACACACACACACTTACAGACATTTAAAAGATACTTTGGAGTTTATACTGCTCTCCAAGAGTACTGAGTTTTATGAAACTTTTTGCTTTTGGAGATTCTAAGTTTATGAATTCATATTATTGTTTATGGCCTGCATAAATGTTAAATGTTAAAAACCTTTCAATTTTGTCTACTGCATTGAGGATGTATAATGGAAATCTAGGGAGTCTCTGAACATCATGAAACAATAGGAACATTTTCAAATTCAAATAGATATATTTGAATATATATTTCTTTGAATATTATAAGGATATATATGTATTAAAATTTTAGATATATGTGGATATAGGTACATATACATGCATATATATAAGGACTACCATAACCATGATAATAATCATAGCAAACAAGTGGTCCCAAGACACACACACACACACACAGACACATACACATTTATATATGATAATTATATATGTGTGTAATATATACATTACATATATAATATTGACACATTTATATATGTGTGTAATATATATTAGATATATAATATACTATGTAATAATATATAATATAACATATAACAGAATATTATAATGAAATATACATATAAATGTGTGTATGTTATAAAGAATAGAGGCATATATTATAAATGTGTATATGATGCATGTATTATACATTGTAATGTATTTTTATATATTGTATGCCCACATGTATAGAAAGTATTTTTTCTAATTCCTAATATTTGAAACAGTATTTTAGTTTAAGTCTCTTTAAACATCTCCTGATGTTTGCTAATATTTGTATCATAAAACCAATATACTATAAGTATATTTTGTTCCTGTAAAAATACAGATTCCTGGTATTCATTGTTAAGAGAAAAGTTTAATTTAATTTATAGAATATTGACACCTATTTGTGTATTAGATAGAGAATATTTATTTTTGAAATTTGAAAAAATATTTTTCATAAAAAAGATATGACATTTATTTTTTTCTTTCAATTTTTAAATTAAATTTTAGTTAGTTGACATATAATGTAGTATGTCTCAGGAATAGAATTCAGAATTTAGTGATTCATCGCTTACATATAACACCCAGTGCTCATCACAAGTTCCTTTCCTTAATTCCCATGACCCATTTAGCCCATCTCCCATCCACCTCCCTTTCAGCAATCCTCAGTTTGTTCTCTGTAGTTCAGCATCTTTTTTATGATTTGCCTCCCTCTCTCTTTTTTTTCTCCTATATTCATCTGTCTTGTTTTTTAAACTCAACATATGAGTGAGATCACATAATATTTGTCTTACTCTTTCTAATTTCACTTAGCGTAATGCGTAATGTACTCTAGCTCCATCCATTTCCTTGAGAATGGCAAAATTTCATTCTTTTTGGTGGCTGAGTAATACTCCATTGTATATATATCCCACTTCTCAAAAAAAAAAAAAAAGATTATTGATTATTTATTTTAGAGAGATGAAAAGAAATAAAAAGACTCTCTATCTTCCTCCACTCATGAGTGGTGGAAGGGGCAGAGGAAGAGGGAGGGAGAGAATCCTTAAGGAGGATTCCTGTTGAGTAGAGAGCCCAACTCAGGGCTCAATCCCAGGACCCTAAGATCATGACCTGAGCCAAAACCAAGAGTTGGCTCCTTAAATAATTGAGCCACCCAGACACCCCTATACCACCTCTTCTTTATCCATTCATCAGTCAAAGGATATCTGAGCTCATTCCACAATTTGGCTATTGTTGATAATGCTGTCACAAACATTGGGGAGCATATGCCCCCTTTGAATCAGTGTTTTTGTATCCTTTGGGTAAACACAGGGCCATTGCGGGGTCATAGGGTAGTTCTAATTTTAACCTTTGGAGTTATCTGCATGCTGTTTTCCAGAGTGGCTGCACCAGTTGGCATTTACGGTGCAAGAGCATTCCCCTTTCTCTGCATCCTCGCCAACAATTGTTTCCTAGTTATTAATTCTAGCCATTCTGACAGGTGTGAGGTAGTATCTCATTATAGTTTTGATTTGTATTTCCCTGATGATGAGTGATGTTGAGCATTTTTCATGTGTCTGTTGGCTGTCTGCTTTGGTAAAATGTCTATTCACGTCTTCTGCCCATTTTTTAACTGCATTTGTTTTTTGGTGTTGAGTTTGATAAGTTTTTTATAGATTTTGGATACTAACTTTTTTTTATCAGATATGTCATTTGCAAATATCTTCTCCCATTCCATGGGCTGTCTTTCAGTTTTGTTGGTTGTTTCCTTCACTGTGTAGAAGCTTTAATGAAGCTTCTTGGTGAAAGTCCCAATAGATTAACTTTGCCTTTGTTTCTCCTGCCTTGGAGAGACGCTAATAAAAAGTTGCTGCTGTCAATGTCAAAAAGGTTACTGCCGGTGTTCTCCTCTAGGATTTTGATGGTTTCTGGTCTCACATTTATGTCTTTCAGTCATTTTGAATTTATTTTTGTGTATAGTATAAGTGATCCAGTTTCATTCATCTACATGTTGCTGTCTGACGTTCCCAACACCATTATAAAAGACTGTCTTTTTTCTATTGGTATTCTTTCCTGCTTTGTCAAAGATTAGTTGACCATATAGTTGTGGGTCCATTTTGGGGTTTTCTATTCTGTTCCACTGATCTATGTGTCTGCTTTTGCACCAGCACCTTACTGTCTTAAAGACTACAGCTCTGTAATAAGTCCAGAATTGTGATACCTCCAGTTTTGCTTTTAATTTTCAGTATTGTTTTGGCTATTCAAAGTCTTTTGTGGTTCCATACAAATTTTAGGATTGTTTGTTCTAGCTCTTTGAAAAATGCTGGTGGTATTTTAATAAAGATTACATTAAACATGTAAATGGTTTTGAGTAGTACAGACATTTTAACATTTGTTCTTCTAATCCATGAGCATGGGATGTTTTTCCATATCTTCGTGTCATCTTCAATTTCTTTCATAAGTGTTTTATAATTTTCTGAGTACAGATATTTTTCCTCTTTGGTTGGATTTATTCTTAGATATCTTATGGTTTTGGGTGTCATGGGAAATGGTATCAATTCCCTGGTTTCTCCTTCTGCTCCTTCATTGTTGGTATTTAGAAATGCCAGATTTCTGTACATTGATTTTGTATCCTGTGATTTTCTGAATTTGTGAATCATTTCTACAAAATTTGTTGCCATCGTTTTTACTTAGAGAATCGTTTCATTGGCAGATAGTGAAAGTCTGACTTCTTACTACCAAATTGGTTGGCTTTTATTTCTTTTTGTTTTCTGATCGCTTAGACTAGGACTTCCAGTACTATGTCAAATAACAATGGTGTGAGGGGCTCCTGGGTGCCTCAGTTGGTTAAGCATCCAATTCTTGATTTTGGCTAATATGATGATTAGCCAAGGGATACTGGAATCAAGCCTGGAGTTGGGCTCTGTGCTCAGGAGGGAGTCTGCTTGAGATTCTCTCTCTCTCCTCTCCATCGGCCACTACCCCCACCCTTTCTCATGTTCTCTCTAATATAAATAAATAAATCTTTAAAAAACAAACAAAAAACAATGGTGAGAGTGGACATCCCTGTCTTGTCCCTGACTGTAGCAGAAAAAAAAATCTCAGTTTTTCCCCATTCAAGATTATATTAGATGTAGGTCTTTCATATATGGCCTTTCTGATGTTGAGATATGTTCCCTCTATTCCTACTTTGTTGAGAGTTTTTGTCAAGAATGGATGGATGCTGTACTTTCTCAATTTTTGTTTCCTGAGTCTTTTGAAAGGATCACATGGGTCTCATCCTTTCTTTTATTAATGTGGTGCACTATGTTGATTGATTTGCAAATATTGAACCACACTTGCAGCCCAAGAAAAAAATCCCACTTGATTGTGGTAAATATGAACTGTTGGATTTGATTTGTTAGCATTTTGCTGAGAATTTTTGCATCCATATCTGTGAAGGATATTGGCCTGTTTTTCTCTTTTATGGTGGGGTCATGCTCTGGTTTTGGAATCAAGGTAACACTGGCCTCATAAAATGAGTTTGGAAGTTTTCCTTGCATATCTGGTTTTTTTGGAATGGTTTGAGAAGAATAGGAATTAACTCTTTTTTAAATCTTTGCTAGAATTCCTTTGGGAAACTGTGGCCCTGGATTTTTTATATGTTGGAAGATTATTTTTTTAATTAATTAATTTATTTAAGACAGAGAGAGTGAACACAAAAGAGATAGAAAGAATAAGGGAAGGGGCAGAGGCATAGGGAGAAGCAGGCTCCCCACCAAGCAGGGAGCCTGATGCAGGGCTTGATCTCAGGACTCCACAATCATGACCTGAGCTGAAGGCAGACACTTTAAATGACTGAGCTGCCCAGGCACCCCTGTTTGCTGGAAGGTTTTGATTACTGTTTCAAATTCTTTTCTGGTTATCAGTCTGTTCAAATTTTCTATTTCTTCCTATTTTAGTTTGGGTAATTTATATTTCTTAGCATTTATCCACTTCTTCCAGATTGCCCAGTTTGTTGGCATATAATTTCTTATAAAATTCTCTTATAATTATTTGTATTTCTATGGTGTTGGTTTTGATATCTCCTCTCTCATTAGTGATTTTATTTATTTGGGTCCTTTCTCTTTTCTTTTTGGCAGGTGTGGCCAGGGTTTTATCAATTTTATTAATTCTTTCAAAGAACCAGCTCCTGGTTTCATTGAATAGTTCTACTGGTTTTTATTTGCTTATTTGTGTTTCTATATTATTTATTTCTGCTCCAATCACTATTACTTCCCTTCCTTTGCTGGCTTTGGGATTCATTTGTTGTTCTTTTTCTAGCTCCTTTAGGTTCAAACTTGAGGTAGGCCTATCATGTTATGTATTTCCCTCTTATGACTACTTCTGGTACATCCCAAAGGTTTTAGACTGTTATGTTTTCATTATCATTTGTTTCCATGTATTTTTTTCATTAATTTCCTGGTTAAATCATTCATTCTTTAGTAGGCTGTTCTTTAACCATTCATGTATTTGTGACCTTTAGAAATTTTTTCTTATGGTTGATTTCAAGTTTCATAGTATTTTGGAAAGTATTTGGAAAATATGCGTGATCTGAATCTTTTTGTACTAACTGAGGTTTGATTTGTGACCCAGTATGTGATCTATTTTGGGAAATGTTCATGTGCACTCAAAAAGCATGTGTATTCTGTTGCTTTAGGATAAAATATTCTGACTATATTTCCTCTATTTTCAACTTCATAATTTTTCATATTTTATCCCCTGCTTCTTTGATCCATGTGGTCGTTACATCCAGTCAGTTTCTCATCTTGGTTATGACACTTTTATTACAGCTTGACTAATTTTTAGGTTTTTTATCTTTGTGGTAAGCGATGCCCTAACGTCTTCAATGCTTGTCTCAAGCCCAGGTAATATGCTTATGATCAGGCATATTACTTATGTCTGTTTCAATTAGATCTCTGGCTATGACCTTTTACTGTTCTTTCTTTGGGATGAATTCCTCTGTCCTGACATATTGTTTAGGTCTTTATCCTCTTCTGTGTGTTTAGAAAACCTGTTATATTTCCTGCAACCAAGAGCAAGGGCTTTATGAAGAATAGGTCATATACTGTCCAAGGTCTGGCACTTCAGGAGGGGTTTCTGGTGTGTGGTGTGTACCCTCTGCTGTTGTGTTTTGGCTCATCTTTCTCTCAGGTCAGTCCCCTGCAGAGTTTCTCCTTGCCTACAGTGAGGAGTGCTTGGACCTTATCCAGAGCGTGGTGTTTCAAATAGGTATGCTCTGGTCTGCTTGTTAAAAGAGGCCTGCTCTTATTTCCACTAGAGCTGAAACTTTGTAGCACTCTATGGTCAGTAGACTCGATGTGTGAAGGAGAGTTTGTGCTAGTCTTCTGGGGCAGGGGCTTGCTGCTGTGGTTCTCAGGCACACTAGCCCTAGTAAGAAACACTTCAGAGCACTGGGTGAGGGTGCTTGGTATAAGTGGCTCAGGCTTCCACTGTTGGCACTGTGTTGCACACTGAAGTCCATCTGTGCTGATTGGCATAGGAGTAATGGCACCAGCCTTCATCCTTGTCCCTAGGGAAGGAATTTCACACTGCTGCCATCTATGAAGCCCCCAAGAAGAGCAAACAATCTCCCTTCATGTGTCCCAGGTGTCCCTTAGATCGCTGTCTTCCCCCTGTCTGGGTCCTTCTATCTGCTCACCCAGCAGTACCGTGCACTTGTGTTTTATATCAGGCACCCTAAACTGAGTTTCAAAACTCCAAACTTTATGACTCTAGCATTGTGTGGACCCATGGTGGTCCTCTGGGGAAGGGTCTCATTGTGCTGTGGTTGATGCTGATTCATCCCAGAAGTGCAGTCACATGCACTGGAGCTTGGAGTTAAGAGTAAAGCACAGCAAAAAACCTGAGTCCAGGTTAGCTGCTCTCAGCAGGTGTCTCTGACCCAAGCTTAAGGAGTGAGAAAATGTAATGGTGCCCTCTGTCTCATTTGTCCCTGGAGAAGCAATGTTACCTCTTTCAGATACACTCCAAGAAGGGGGAAGGGTCTGTCTATCCTCAGGAGTCACAGACTTGTGGCTCACCAGCCACAACACAGACTTCTAAAACTCTAGTATTTGAGCTCTGCTGTTTGTAAAAACTCATGATAAGCACCCCTCTTGTTTACCCAGTCAATGGCTTTGGAGAACTATTTTCCTTATGTGTTCCCCTGTATGCTCTCCAGCACCATATTTCTCTCTTCTCTCTCTGTGATCAGGTCTCTCTTCCCTCCGCAGTATCTAAGATCCTTTTCTCTCCCAAAATCACATCTTTGCATCTCTACCTTCCATCATGTGACCTCTTCTCTCTCTAGTTGTGCAGTTTGTTCTGTCAGCCCTTAGATCGATTTCTTGGCCATTCAAAATGATTTGATATTTATCTAGCTGTGTTTGAGGGACAAGACAAGCATAGGGTCTTCCTACTACTATTCCACCTTAACTGACACTGAAGTTTGGAAAAAAAAAAAAAGTTTCATCTTCTTTTCATCTTAGAGAATAAAGGTAATGGACTAGTATAAAAAACTGAATAAGTTCTCTTAGGCTTCTTTCTATTTTTTACTTTATTACAGGATTAGACTACTCAAATTGCTGGCATAGTCTTATCATGCTCCTTGTTGAAGGCCTAAACAGAAGCTGATAAGAACATACAGCTTAACACCTTATTTCAACCATTTATTGAGATATAATTTAGATATAATTTCCCCAGATTCATTAAGATATGTATTGAGAAATGAAATTGTGTAATATTAAGATGTAGAACATGTTGATTTCATACAATTATATATTGCTACATGATTACTACCACAGCATTAATTAATACCCCCATCATATCATATAATTACAATTTCTTTTTTGTGTGATGAGAACATTTGAAAGTAACTTCCCTAGCAATTTCAGGTATATAATACAGTATTGTTATCTATAATCACAATGCTGTATTTTAGATCCCCAGAACTTAATTATTTTCATTTTTCTTAAGATTTTATTTATTTATTTGAGAGAGAGAGAGAGAACGAAAGAGAGAGATCATGAGCAGGAGTGAAGGTTAGAGGCAGAAGCAGACTCTCTGTTGAGCAGGGAGCCTGATGAGGAACTTGATCCCAGGACTCTGAGATCATGACCTAAGCTGAAGGCAGAAGCTTAACTGACTGAGCCACCCAGGTGCCTGAATTTATTTGTTTTCTAACTAGATGTTTAAACTCTGACCAATGTCTGCTACTATAAGATCCAACCACCTCACTTATGGCTATATATTCAAAGGGAAGGAAATCAGAATGTCAACGAGTATCTCATTCCCATACTTCCATGTTTATTGCACCATGGTTCACAGAGACCAAGATAGGGAAGGAACCTAAGTTTTTATCAGCCATTTTTCATTTCTAGTTTTTGATAAGACAATATAGTTTGAAGCTCCTGGGTCACAGTACTTGGTGCTGAATATTTCATATACATTAAACATAAAAAATAAGTGACCTTATTGTGGGGTCTCTGATTGGATAGGGGTCACCAAATATGGGATGACCTGATCAGGTGGAGCCCAGTGGGGCAGAGAGTGAAAGAATTCACTTAAGGCAGAACAAAGAAGATAGACGGTTATTGAATGCATTGCAAAGGAGTAGCAGGCAGGATAACAAAACAGATAACTTTCTGCAACAAGGCAGTGGGGCGCTGTAGTTAAAGGGGGAAGGTGAAGAGGTATGGAATGTATAGAATTTTCCTTTTTTGGTACTTGCGCCCAGGCCAAAGTAACCCATTGGTCAGCTAGGGCTTATAGATACTTTGATGTGGGTTTCCTCATGAGCCTGCTTATATTCAGCCGGAGGGGTGTGGGGGATCACTTGGGGCCCTTTTACCTTATTCAAATTTCCATTGTTCAGGTTGGTTGCCTAAAAGTAGCCTCTACAACTATAAAATAGGAGAAAGGTTTTATTTTATTTTATTCTATTTTATTTGATTTTTTTTTTTATTTCCAGCATAACAGTATTCATTATTTTTGCACCACACCCCGTGCTCCATGCAATCGTGCCCTCTATAATACCCACCACCTGGCCACCTGGTACCCCAACCTCCCACCCCCCGTCCCTTCAAAACCCTCAGATTGTTTTTCAGAGTCCATAGTCTCTCATGGTTCACCTCCCCTTCCAATTTCCCCCAACTCCCTTCTCCACTCTAAGTCCCCATGTCCTCCATGCTATTTGTTATGCTCCACAAATAAGTGAAACCGTATGATAATTGACTCTCTCTGCTTGACTTATTTCAATCAGCATAATCTCTTCCAGTCCCGTCCATGTTGCTACAAAAGTTGGGTGTTCATCCTTTCTGATGGAGGCATAATACTCCATAGTGTATATGGACCACATCTTCCTTATCCATTTGTCCGTTGAAGGGCATCTTGGGTCTTTCCACAGTTTGGCGACCATGGCCATTGCTGCTATAAACATTGGGGTACAGATGGCCCTTCTTCTTTTTTTTTTTCTTTAATTAATTTTTTATTTTTTATAAACATATATATTTATCCCCAGGGGTACAGGTCTGTGAATCACCAGGTTTCCTTACACCACACACAAAAATAGACTCAAAATGGATGAAGGACCTCAATGTGTGAAAGGAGAAAGGTTTTAATAGAAAAAGAGAAAATGGAAGAACAACCAGACTCATTCAAATAGATATTCACATATACACACAGTCAGTGCTTAATCACAGTGTTTGTTTGTTTGTTGTTTTGTCTTTGGACAGTCTTTTTCTATTTTTCTCCTCTTTAACGATACATTGATAATCAAAGATGAGATACTGCCTTACCTACTCTTTAAGGAGTTGCAGATAATAACACAAAACCAAAGGGAGACTAAGACAGGGGTATGCTTTCATGTCTCAAGGACACAACGAAGGCCAGCAATCTTAGCTAACACAGGGACAGATAGGGGAAGGTGAAGTCTGAAATGTTGCTAAGGTCAGAATATGTTGGGCAAAAAATATGGTAAGGATTTGGGATATAATCTTGACCATCGTGGATAACTATTGGAAAGTTTACAGCAGGAGTATAATAAAATTAGATTTACATTTTTGTGTCTAAATATCAGTCTGCCTCAAGTGAAATGAATGTATAGTAGGAGATAAGATTGAACACAGGAAAATGGTTATGAGGTTGTTTTATTTATCCAGGTGAGAGAAAATAGTGATTTTGGTCTGGTTTGTTGAACCAAAGATGGTACAACTTACCCACACTTGGGTATATTTCACTTATATTAGACATGTAATTGTATTAACTACATGATTATTTTTAGTCCTGGGAATAGTATTTGACAAAAGAACAGAGAAGAAAGAGAAAGAAAAATCAGCTATTTTCACATTTTCCTGAGTATAGGTCCAGGCTTGCAGTAAAATTAAAATATGCAAAGCATATACTTTCCCTCGTCACATCATTATATATTATCTTTTTACGTAACCTATTCCCCAGAGTCGCAGGCTTACTGTGTCCTCATGTTATTCTCATTTCTTCTCTGTGACATCAAAAGAAAGGAAGAAAATCTCCAGGGTTCCAGTTTGCTTTCTCTATATAATTTCTGAAAACATCCATTACCTCTGGGTGGGAAAATAAATGATTATGTAAATAAAGAAGTAAAGAAATAGGATGAAAATAATTTTATGTAATTTATGAAGTTTTGCTAGATCAGTACTCCTACCCAGAATGTTCTTATATTATTCATTGCTAGAAATGAATCCCAAACTCACAGAGGATGGCAAGGTATAACCAGCTACTACCCCGTAGGTATGGAAAATAGACAATGAGACTTAATTGATCAAAGAAGACAGTTTATTGCTTACAGCATACTAAGCATGAGGATTAGCAGAATTACACTGGCTCCCATGTTCCCGTCTCAGGTGTTGGATTAGTAGTCACAGATAGATACCAGATACATAGTGGGTTTTGTGTCACAGCTGAGGAAATTAGAGCTTAAGTAACAAACAATTTTATTGGAAGCAGAAAGCAAGGTGCTGTATGTCTGAAGACAAAGAGGTAGGAACAGGAAGGTCCCAGAGAAGATGGTTTTCCAGCATTCCAAACTGTGTGCGTGTGGGTGTTTACTTATTCAAAAGTAGTGTAAAGAAGCAAAGTAAAAACATTTGTGAAATATGAGGTAGGGATTATTTTGACCAACCAGCTGAGTGACCCCCTAGTCAGAGTTCAATACTTAAGTTTTACCTGATTTCAAAATTCTTAACTTCCTCAATCTAAATTCACAGAGTTCTAAAACTTCAAGTTTTTGTTTTGTTTGGTTATATTTTTGGTGTCTTAATTGCTCCCATAGAGGCAACACTCAGAGTTTTAGTTGGAAGAGAGACTGCTAGGCCGGAGTGTTGTGGGTGGCATGGGAAGAGGAGATGATTGCAACAGTTGGTAATTCATATTTTTGTAAATCAAGGCCCTCCTGCATTCATGAACTGGAACAAAATTTTTTTCTTTCTTTCTTTTTTTTTTTTTTTTTAATAAATAGGAGTAGCTCCTACTGTGTACAAAGGGATAAAGCTCAGAGTATATTTTCAGTTACTGAGGTTTTTTGTTTTTGTTCTTGTTTTTTTCTGTAAATGTGATCTTTTAAAAGCTAGGAACCTGAATGAAAAAGATAAAACATATAACAACAATGTATATGCCTACTACTTATTCTATAGTCAGACTCAAAGAAGTCCTTTGTCCTTTTCTTAATTAAAATACCATTTTTCTCTACAAATTCAACATCCAGTATTTGTTTAAGAAGGCAAGCATTATTTCAAGCAGTAGTGATTATAACACCCATGTAGTACCAACAAGCTTACCCATAAGAGATTTTGTTTATAATAAAATGCTCTAAAACCTGGTCCAAGAACCCTGGAAAAATGAGATATGGTCATGCAGACTAATTATGCCAAAGCATTTAAAGAAATGCTCAAAACTAAAACTACTACAAAAGTACCTCTGTAGCAGCTGTATTGCTAAACTATTTTGTGGCATACCCAATAAAATGAGAATTCAGTATCTAAATTGCAACCATGCTTCCACAAAAGCAAAATACTATTCTCACTAGAAATCAAATTATGAAACTTGATTTCCCCAAAGTCATTTATTAACAAGTTTCTGGGAGAGAGAGACAGAGACTTGGAGAGAGACTGAGACATAGATTCAGAGAAGAGCTATTATCCAGAAAAAGATGTTTCCTGGTTTTATGGAGTTTAAAAGTTTTGATTCAATAAAAGTAAACTATAGGACACTATGGGTAGTATTTCCAGGTGAGCCAATTAATTCTGTTCATAAATTTAACAAGAAAAAATAATGAATAAAGTAACAATTGATTCCTAACAGAAAAACCATAAAATATGCCAACTTCCATTCTGATGTTGACCATGTTGCATATTTACTACCCATACAACACAAGCAGAGGAATTTACAAATATAAAGAGAGAATACTTAAATCCATTATGCTTAGTTAGAAAGATTGTCTTTAGAGTGAACCAGTCATTCTAAGTGAAGCTGCATTCAAAGATAGTACAACTAATCATTTCTTAGTGTGGAGAAAATTGTAACATTGAAGATACTCTGCCAGATGTGAAATATATTAGATACTGCCAAGTAGTAAATTATTTTTTGAAAGTGAATAAAACAATTTGAAAGACAGGAAAACATTTTCTCTTTGCTTATTGTCTTAATAAACAGAGAAAGCATATTTATAAAACACTGAATTCCTTAATGGAATAGAATAAGTAAGTAAAAAGTATCTATGTATCTATGTACCCATGTGATTGGGCCTGAAAATAAGTATATTTTTTTTGTGAGAAAGCAATATAACAGCCACAGAAAAAGTTTTGACAGATTCTAGATTCCCAAAGGTAGTATTATAGGAATCTCTTTGTTTTCTGATGGACACAGAGTCCTATGTAGTACAGTTGAAGCTTTGGCAATTCAAAATAATGATGATGATAATAATAATAATAATAAATCAGAGATAGGCATAAATATTAATATATTTTTTCCTAAGAGGAAGAATGCCTGTATTGTTAAATTTATCAGAAGAGAAGCTTTGAGGGAACAAGAGATTAGAAGGCTGTATTTTTTTTTAAGATTTTATTTATTTATTTATTTGACACAGAGAGAGAGAATACAAGCAGGCAGAGCATCAGGCAGAGGGAGAAGCAGGCTCCCCACTGAGCAGGGAGCCTGATGTGGGGTTTGATCCCAGAACCCTGGGATCATGACGTGAGCCAAAGGCAGACACCTAACTGACTGAGCCATCCAGGGGTCCCTAGAAGATTTATTTTAATGGATTTTGATTAGTAGGCAGCGATAGTATTTGTACATTATATGGAGAAAACAGGAATTGGTAGCACTTGAAACTAAGTAGGTAAATGAAATCCTAGACTTGCAAACTAAAATCACATAAGTCTTCCTTAATTTTTTAAAAAAAGATTTATTTACTTATTTTAGAGAGAGAGAAAGGGGGGATGTAGCAGAGGGAGAAGGAAAGAGAGTCTTAAGCAGACAATCCAGGGCTTGATCTCATGACCCTGAGATCACAACCTGAGCTGAAACCAAGAGTCAAAAGTTTAACTAGCTGCACTACCTAGGTGCCCCAAATCTTCCCTAATTTTAAAAAATAGTGAGAGAGAAGTGTTAAATCTACCTAACTCATGGGTTAATTATAATGGAAGAAAGGGATACTGAGGTCTTCATGGCTTTTAATCAAATTGAAATGATAGAAGCTAGATGGGCCTCAGATGAGTTTCAACTGCATATATGGGAACTGTAGCTCCAAGGGAAAGATTAAAAACTAGTAAAAATGAAAATTCTGTTCCTCCAATATGATTTCAGACAGAACGAGTCTACGAGGTCAACCATGCAGGCCTAGGTGTCCCAAGATGACAGACATTTCAGATGACTCTGAGTAATGGCTATTATATATACCTATTTCATCAGTCAGCTAGTTAAACATTCCACATCATTTTATTTATTTCTTTATCAGGTCAGGCAGCCAGCCATCTCTGTGTATTGCTTTACTTTTAATGAAGATTTTTCACCTACATACTTCATTTAATTCCTTTGTCAAACTCATAAAAGGGATAAAGCAGCTTTATCCTAATTTTACATGTGAGGAAATAAATACTTTGAGAAGCTGAAAGACTTACTTTACTTCACAAAGAAATTAAATTGCAGATACAAGAATTTATGTCAGTATTAAAATCCTTTATAATCTAATAGGCAAGTATAATATAAGGAAGCAGTCAGCTTATGGACAATAACATCAATGATCAATCCAGACACTTTCAAAATTATAGGGAGGGGAAAGACTAGTCATCACAAAAAATGCTTTCTATGGTATCAGCTAAAATTTAGAAGAGATTAAAAACTTTGTTTTTACTATGTTGTCCCTTTCAAATACCAAGTTGTAAATGATCACAGCACCTCTTGTTTCTTTTCCTATTTTGCTATTGCTAAGGTTTTGGCTAATTCACTGCTCATTTTACCCTCTATTTACATAATAGCTACAGCTGAAATAGAAGAAGGAAAGCAAAATCTTAATTTCTTTCTTTCTTCTTTCTTTCTTTTCTCATTCTTTTCTCTCTCTCCCTTTCTTTCTTTCATTCTTCCTTTCTTACCTTGAGTGAAATCAATGATATAATGGAAATTATAGAAATTATAAAAACTTATAGAAATAGAAAAATATTATAAGAAATACCTCTACATAAAAATTTGAGATATATTAACATTGTCAATGCTTTTAGTCCTCAAAAATGAAAACAGAATAGAGAGATGGGAGAAATTTAAACATGTATCCAGTCATATGGTCTATATGCTTTCTCTTTTTCCCTCTTAACTTGCCTCCCTTCTTCCCTTCTTCCTCCTTCTTTTTCTCCCCCTAATTAAGCCAACTATGATAAGATGTCCTGTAGACAACAATGTACTTATAGATACATCTTCTTTATGAATAGTTTGCTTGTTAATGAAGAGTAACTAAATTTTATCTAGAATATTGGCTATATAACCTCACCATGTTTTTTTTTTTTTAATTATAACCAAAAAACCTTTCTTTCTGACACTATATACACACTTGGCTTTGCCACAAAATACTGACTTTTTAAAATAATTCACTGTTAGAAATATATCTTTCTTTTTTAAAATATTTTATTTATTTATTTGACACAGAGAGAGAGATCACAAGTAGGCAGAGAGGTAGGCAGAGAGAGAGGGAAGCAGGGTCCCTACTGAGCAGAGAGCCCGTTGTGGGGCTTGATCCCAGGACCCTGCAATCATGACCCTAGCTAAAGGCAGAGGCTTAACCCACTGAGCCACCCAGGTGCCCCAGAAATATATCTTTCTTAATGTATCTTTAATTGAATGACTCATTCACCCAATTTTTAATGTATTTTTTATTGACATAGAAATTTTGAAATATCATGGTCTGACTAGTTGGAAATATCTGTACTTACAGCCAACACTATGAAACCTCTCTCGTGTTGTATAATGTTTTTTAATAGTTGATATTCTAATCATGAAAGACATTTTCTATTTATCTTCCCCAAAAATGTATTTAGTAAAAAATAAATATTACTTTTCCTGCCATATTATTTTCCAAGCATTAACTGAAACTTTTTTACAGGCACAGAAGAATGAGAATCCTCTGACTTTCAAGTAAATATTCTCAGAAGTAGCTTCCCAATAATGGTGTAATGTAATATGCATTTGCCCTTACAGCTATTAAATATGGCTCTCAGGAAGAACATCCTGAACATTAACTTAATTTTTATTGAAATGTTCTTTAATTTTTATATAACTTTAATCATTGCAAAAAAAAATGTTTAGACAGTCTTCATATTTTGAATGGTTTAAAAATTGCTATGTATCAAACAATCCCGATAGTACCATTTGTATCCTTTATCTTGAGGCACAATAAAGTGTAGATAAGGCTCATCACTGATAACAATTGATCCAACACTGTGTGTTACAAGTCCAAGTTCATTCTGTACTGCACACACCAGACCAGGAGGTCAAGAGGAAAGATGCATAAGGAAACCAACTTTATTCAGAAAACCAGCAAACTGAGATGGCAGACATTATCTAAAGAACCATCTGCTTGGGCACGAAGTTGGAGCTTCTCTTATGTTAGCAAAAGGGGAAATAGGAGATGAGAGTCAAAAGGTGGCTGACATATGTAGACATCCAAGGTCGTGTAACTTCTTTCTCCTTTGTCAGTTGATCTTTTCATGCAGAAATCTGCTCATGTCATTCCCGCAAATCTTAAACATAGCATAGTCATATCTGTATGTAGTTTCTTATCTCCTTAGGTGAGGTAGGTTTTAGGTAAAAAGCAGTTTTTGTACATCTAAGCTGAAACATTCCTACATGAATGGCTAAACAAAAGTTTCTAGGCTATAGGTCACAGCAACAGGGAAACAGAAGTAATATAGAGATAGACATGTTAAGTTTCTCCCTGTTATATATATTTTACATAATTTTATAGTCATTTTTAGCTGATTATTTTCTTCATTTTTTTTTTCAGATGAACACTATTTTTTTCTATTACCAAGTGGAAAATCTCTATTTGGAATAGTCTCAATTCTACCATTTTCTTGATCACTTCTATTGTATTCTTAGTATTATGCTGAAATGGTGTTTCATTTTCAGAAATATTTTAAAAATCCTTTGTTTACCTCTGAAAGATGAGTTTAATTTATGCAAAATGATATAATCCATTAATCTTCTTACTAATATGTGGAAATTGAATCAGAAATATTAACATCACTAAATACCACACTTTCTGCTTAAACTCAGGCTACCTCTAGAAAGGCATATGAGCCATGGCAGTCTAGTAAATAAGCTTATTGAGAGTACTTACTTCAAATTTTGTATCAAATTTTAAAAAATTTGAAAATCATCATTTAATAAAAATTATCTCAAGAGATATCACTATTTGCATCCCATACCTCACTAGATCATAGCAAAAACTATCTGCCCTCTTCCAGCATCAGATTGGGGTGACATTACAATTTGAAGAAAATTCACCATGAAGAGCTCCTAACAGCTCAGCTCAGATGTGGCATTTCTTTTGATGAATGCACCTCAGGGGCACCCTCTTTGTACAACATAATTATATCACAAACTTAGAGCAAAAATTCAAGATATTCTCTTACTTTTAGCTCTCTGATCCTAGAGAACAAGAATAAATTTCCTATTAAACATCTACTTTGAGGGGTATCTGGGGTGGCTCAGTCAGTTTATCATCTGACTCTTGATTTCCCCTCAGTTCATGATCACAGGGTGGTGAGATCAGTCCCACACTGGGCTCCTCACTCAGTGAGGAGTCTGCTTGAGATTCTTTCTTCTTTTTGCCCTTCCTCCAACTCAAGCTCTCTCTCTCTTAAAAAAATAAATAACCCTTTAAAAAATTCCACATTGAAATGCAATACTTTTTTTTAAATTAATATATAATATAATCTTTGTTTCAGGGGTACAGGTCTGTGGATCATCAGTCTTACACAATTCACAGAACTCACTATAGCACATACCCACCCCAATGTCCATCATCCAGCTACTTTACTCCTCCCCCCTCCACCCCTCCAGCAACTCGCAGTTTGTTTCATGAGATTGAGAGTCTCTTATTGTTTGTCTCCCTCCCTGGCCCCATCTTGTTTCATTTTTCCCTTCCTTACACCCCTCCTGACCACCCTGCCTCTCAAATTCCTCATGTCAGAGAGATCATATGATAGTTATCTTTCTTTGATTGACTTATTTTGCTTAGCATAATACACTCTAGTTTCATCCATGTGGTTGCAAATGGCAAGATTTCAATTTTTTTTTTTTTTTTTGATGGCTGTATGATGGAACCATTCATCTGCTGATGGATATCTAGGCTCTTTCCATAGTTTGGCTGTTGTGGATGTTGTTGCTATAAACGTTTGGTGCATGTGCCCATTCAGATCACTACATTTGTATCTTTAGGGTATATACCCAGTAGTGTGATTTCTGGGTCAAAGGGTTGCTCTATTTTCAACTTTTTGAGGAACCTCCATACTGTTTTCCAGAGTGACTGCTCCAGCTTGCACTCCCACCAAATATGAAGGAGGGTTCCCCTTTCTCCACAACCTCCCCAGCACCTGTTGTTTCCCGACTGGTCAATTTTAGCCATTCTGACTGGTCAGAGGTTGTGTCTCACTGTGCTGTTGATTTGTATTTCCCTGATGCCCAGTGATGTTGAGCACTTTTTCATGTGTCTGTTGGCCATTTGGATGTCTTCTTTGCAGAAATGTCTGTTCATGTCTTCTTCCCATTTCTTGATTAGCTTATTTGTTCTTGGGGTGTTGAGTTTGAGAAGTTCTTTATAGATTTTGGATACTAGCCCTTTATCTAACATGTCATTTGCAAATATCTTCTCCCATTCTGTTGGTTGTCTTTTTTTTTTTTTTTTTGACTGTTTCCTTTGCTATGAAAAAGCTTTTTATCTTGATGAAGTCCCAGTAGTTCATTTTTGCCCATGATTCTCTTGCCTTTGGCAATGATTCTAGAAAGAAGTTGCTGCACTGAGGTTGAAGAGGTTGCTGCCTATGTTCTTCTCCAGGATTTTGATGGATTCCTTTTTCACACTGAGGTCTTTCATCCATTTAGAGTCTATCTTCGTGTGTGGTATAAGGAAATGGCCCACTTTCATTTTTCTGCATGTGACTCTCCAATTTTCCCAGCACCATTTGTTGAAGAGACTTTTTTCCCATTGGACATTCTTTCCTGCTTTGTCAAAGATTAGTTGACCATAGAGTTGAGGGTCCATTTCTGGGCTCTCTATTCTGTTCCATTGATCTATGTGTCTGTTTTTGCACCAGTATCATACTGTCTTGATGATTACAGCTTTGTGATAAAGCTTGAAGTATGGAATTGTGATGCCACCAACTTTGATTTTCTTTTTCAACATTCCTTGGGCTATTCAGGGTCTTTCTTGGTTCCATATAAATTTTAGGATTTTTTATTCCATTTCTTTGAAAAAAGTTGGGGGCAAAATGCTATACTTTTTAATGCAAGTACATAAGCATTCTCCTCTTAAAAAGTAGTTCATCTCATATTTCTTCTGGATCACACAAATTCTTTTAAAAATATTATATGACCAATCTACTAGAAATAGAAACTTAGGTATTCAATATCTAGTCAGAGAAACGTAAGTGAAATTTGATACTATTATTTAGCAGAAATATATATCTATTAATAGAACTATTATAATAATGAAAACTGTTTTTTAAGTAATTCAAATAAAACCATCAATGTCAGTAACCTAAGCCATTATCACACCAGCCTACCCCATGTATGTAAAAGTTATCTTATGAGGGATTCATAAAGTCATAAAATTCCTAGCATGATCTAAAAGAAACTAAGCATGAAATCATGTTGTATAAGAATCAGTTTTTCTGCCCTATTTGTGTGTCTCCTGTGAAAAGCATTTATAACAATGTAAATCCTAAGCTATTAAAAATGTGTATTATATTTGTAGAAAGATGAAAAAAGATTTTATCAACAAAGGCAAATTGTACTTTTTAATCTGGAATCATATATCATATTTTAAACATGTATTTAAGTGGTCATTTCTTTGTCTACATTTTTATTTTTAAGATAGGTAACATTTACAATCACTTTGCTGAAAATAACACAAAAATGGGATCCTGGAGTAAGATTTAATATTAAACTTCCATATTATGTGAATGGAGAGTAGTGTGTGATTAAGACAGATCATGAGTGGGACCGGGTCTTGTTCTGTAGCTGTCGACAAGAAAGTCTGCAAATCTTGGAAGAACAGAGACAAATAAAGTTATATTTCTTAAAAATACTTTCTATCCATCAAAGTACAAGCCTCTGACCACACTCTATGCTAATAATAATAGCCCTTTCCTTTTGCCCCTAAATTCTTCCAATCAATTCTTCTTTGTTCATCCTTTAAAATAACACTTTGCACTTAACATTAAGTTAGCAGATGGTCCTGTGAATGCCATCCCACTGAAATGACCATTGTCCTAAATCCTCAGTAAGTAATAGAACTCAAAAGAATCAGCAGATAAATGATGAATGGCTAGAAAAGCACGTCTTTATGGTATCATCTAGGCTGATTGCCGTAGGGTTGAACTTTAAATTTCTAAAATATTCGTGGGAGGTTTAGAACCATAAAATTTCAAACCCATGATTTTTTTATATCATTATGGATCAAGTTAATAGCAGACTCATCATTTTAAAAATTCATCATTAATCCATACATTAAAATAATTGGTACTTAATCTTTATAAAATTGAACATTTTACCTTTGACTCTCTTGATTTATTAAATTTCCTTGAAAATGGTAAAACACAGAATGTTTTAGAAGGAAAACATACATTTAAAGAAACTATAGTTCTAGGTCAAAGAACTTAACAAAACTATGGAAATACTGCTTATAACATATTGGAGGAGGGATAGAATTCTCTTTTTATCATCTTTCTAATAGGTTCCATGTAAACTATCATCTGAAACAAATTTTATCCTCAGTGCCATGTCAAATTAATACAAAAATAAAAGGTAGTTTTTTCCCATAATTTCAAGTCCAATTTATTTCTAAATCTGCAATCACATATTCTGAACATGTCTGTGTATGTTGTGGTAGGAGTCAGATGAAAAGCAAAACTGAATCAGAGAAATAAATACTATGCCTAGGAGTGTATTCCTGGTACACAGCCTGAAGAGACTGACATTCAGTTTGTCCAGACCTCCAATTTCTTCAGAAAAGTATATACCCACATTCTTTACTCAGTCTTGACCCCTATGACAGAGAAAACTCACATTTATTAGAAGGGCACTGCTGAGATTAAATTTCTCTCTCCTATGTAAAAACAACTATCAGAATGAAGCAAAGGAAGTAACATTCTCTTCACCCCCACCCACTCCCTGACCCTGATCTGTAACTTCAGTTGTCTCATCTTTAGTTGTTGTTGTTGTTGTTGTTTTAAACCCATCTTTTAGTGTATTTCTCTGAGGACTTTTTTTTTTTCTTTTTTAATTCTACTGTACAAAATTCCATCTATTCTGGTAGATAATTAAGCCTAAGTGATTATCATAATTCTTTCTTTCAAATTCTTTCAACTGCAGAGGATTCCAAAATGGTGAGTCCTTATCATATTGTTCTTGTTTGCTTTTATTTATAAAACATATTCTCCTGAGATACAGGGGTGGTATGGAATAGCTTTTACTTAGAAGGTTTATTTCTGTTTTTCCCCTGAAATGTTTGAAATATCCACCCTATATCAAATTAATGAGATATTGGTACAGTTTTTTTAGGATTTTGCTTACTAAAATGTTGCCACACCTTCCATCAGGGTAAGTAAGAGTGTGTTGTAGGTATTAGGGGGGTTGTAGAGGCATATTGGTAGCTCTTCCCAATGACCATACACTCTCATTGCCAAAAGCTACTTCTAAAGCTGAAGCCATGATGTTGCACCTCTTTCCTTCCTTAACTGTTACTGCTAATTCTTTATGCTAGAAATTCTGGTTTCTAATTTCAATTTATCACTATATCCTAGGAATATCTGACACGATCTGCTAATTTAAAGACCTATTAAAAGAACATGTCTAAAAGAAGTTGGAAAAGTCCACTCAGATTGCTTAAAATTCCTTTATCATTGCACAATATACAGTGTATAATGAGCTAGCCCTGTATTAAGTGAATTGTTCAACATAATTATTTTTTTTTCTTGAAGAATGAATCAAACATCCAGCTAGCCATACCACTTGACATAATCCCTGATTTTTCTTTTCCTCCCTTTAGAGCTTTGTTAAAAAAAAAAAAAAGAAAAATTGTGTCACCTACTACCTCTGGTTTTAGTTAGCTTTCTTCATCTGAAATAATGTTTAGTTTATATATTTAGATTATTTCAAACACTTACATTTAAAGTTAGCTTTCCCTATGAAAGTTCTAGGAATTATGTGTTTTGATTATTTTCAGCATTAAAAAAAATCAGATTTCTTTAATTGAGGTACAAATTTATAAAACTGAAATTTAGTGTCTATTTCTCTCAAATATTATGTGACTGGTGCCCACTACTACACTAGGTGTTGCAGATCCAAGGTTGTGACAAACAGACAAGGATTTCTGCCCTCAATGTAACTTAATTTTGCCAGTCAATGTGCTCAATCCCACTGCAAAGTGAATAAATGTGTAGTTATTTTTAGTAAGTGCTACTTTAAAAAAAAAAAAAAAGAGATAAACTGTGCTATGAATATGATTGCAAGAGAGAACCTGACTGCTAGTGAAGAGAAGAAAGATCCTTGATTTAAAGGGTAAAATAGGTTAACTAGAGAAGATATAAAAATGGAGGAATAGGGCAGAAAGAGTGGTGTGTACAAAGCAGGCCAGTCAAGAAAGGGGAGCACAGCACAACATAAGATGGGAAGATTGATCCCATAGACAGAGGAAAAGAACTTTAATTTTGTCACACAATTCATGGAAAGCCATTGGATTCTCTTTTGTTTCATTTTAAAGATTTTATTTAAGTAACCTCTATGTCCAACGTGAGGCTCAAACCCACAACCTTGAGATCAAGAGCCACATGCTGCACTGAGTGAGTGAGCCAGGCACCCCAGCCATTGGATGCTTTTAAGGAGCTAGATGCCATGGTCATTTTGCCTTTTGGAATAATAAATGATAAAAAAATGTGTGGGTGTGGATGAACTAGTTAGAAAGATATTACAAGAATACAAAGAGAAATTATGGTAAATTGGACTAGATTGTGGTAATTCGAAGTATGTAAAAAAAAAAAAAAAGCTTTATGTTTTTCACTTTTTTCTGTCAAGCACCTGATCATAAGTGTTTCATACTAGACTGCCTCTGTTATCTCTGCTGCTATAGCATGGAAGCAGTCATAGAAAAAATGTTAACAGATGATTATGGCAGTTCTGATAAAATTGTTTTACGAAACCAGGCAGTGAGTCATATTTGGCCGACAGACTAGTTTGTCAACCCCTACCTATTCTATTTTTTTTCCCTAAAATTTTATTTATTTATTTGAGAGAGAGACTGCATGCAAGGGTGCACAAGTGGGAGGAGGGGCAGCGAGAGAGGGAGAAGCAGGCTCCTGCTATGTGCAGAGCCACACATGGGGCTTGATCCCAGAACCCCTGTCAACCCCTGTTCTAATGAATAAACAGATGTTTGAGAGGCTCTTTTTTCACTATGGAAAGTTCTGTTCAAGGTTAAGGACAGCTTAACCCATTAATATCACATTCCTTTGATAAAAAAGGAAATTAATTTTTTTGTCAAATCTAATTTCTAATATAAAATAATTATGTGGAAAATGGTTATTTCTTCACAGAGCTGGGAATATATGTGAAAACTTTCTTTATATGTCTCAGTGCATAAATATTTGATATAAACAATGTTAAGCCAAATGCATGAATTACAAATTTGAGGTTATAAAATTATTTAAACACATGCACGGTGCACAGCTGGTATGTCATCATTTCTGCACATTCTCTAATTTTTATTACTGGGCTTTATTATGTCTATTTTTTGGGAAACGTAGGAGAAGAAACTAGTATGGACACAAAACTCAATGAGCCATTAAATAGGTGACAATAGTCTTGATAGTCTCTCTGCATATTAATTAGCATAAAAATATACATATTGAAATTATCACTTATCTTAGTCCAAAAAGAATATTTCCATAAAATCTAAGTTATGACCAAGAAGGGAAATTATATATTTGTTTATTAACAACTTCATTAAGTATTTGAATAGCTCAGTTCAATTTTAGGATCTGCTTTATATTTATCTCTTGATTATTTATACTTTAATTTTTTTAAGATTTTTTTTTCTTCTTCTTCTTTCTTTCTTTTTTTTTTTTTTAATTCCAGTTAGTTAACCTACAGTGTAATATTAACTTCAGGTGTACAATATGGTGATTCAACACTTCCATACAACACACAGTGCTCATTCCCAACAAGTGCCCTCCTTAACTCCCATCATATATTTCACCCAATCCTCCTGACCACCTCCCCTCCATTAACCATCAGCTTGTTCTCTGTAGTTGAGTCTGTTTCTTGTTTTGCCTTTCTTTCTTTTCTTCTTTCCCCGCCCCCCTTTGCTTGTTTGCTTTGTTTCTTAAATTCCACGTATGAATGAAATCCTATGGTATTTGTCTTTCTCTTACTGATTCATTTTGTTTAATGTTTTCCTCTCTAGTTTCATCCATATCATTGCAAATGACAAGGTTTCATTCTTTTTATGGCTGATATTCCATTGTATTATACCACCTCTTCTTTATTCCTTCATCAGTCAGTGGACACTTAGACTGTTTCCATAATTTGGCTATTGTAGAAAATGTTCCCATAAACATCAGGGTGCACATATCCCTTTGTATAAGTATTTCGTATTTGGGGAAATCCTGAGTAGTACAATTGCTGGATCATAGACTAGTTCTGTTTTTAACTTTTTGAGACACCTCCATACCACAGTGGCCGCACCAGTTTGCATTCCCACCAATCCCACCAACAGTGCAAGAAGGTTCCTTTTTCTTCACATCCTTGTCAATAGCTGTTTTTTCTTGTGTCATTGATTTTAACCTTTCTGACAAGTGTGAGCTGATATCTCATTGTAGTTTTGATTTTTATTTCCCTGATGGGTTATGTTGAGCAGTTTTTCATGTGTCTGTTTGCCATCTATGTATCTTCTTTGGAAAAATGTCTATCCATGTCTCCTGCCCATATTTTTTATTTGAATTATTTGTTTTTTTTCCAATATTGAGTTTTATAAATTCTTTATATATTTTGGATACTAACCCTTTATTAGATATGCCATTTGTAAATACCTTCTCCCATTCCATGGGATGCCTTTTAGTTTTGTTCATTGTTTCCTTTGCTGTGAGATTTTTATTTTTATGAAGTTCCTACAGTTTATTTATTTTTGCTTTTGTTTACCTTGCCACAGGAGACCTATCTAGAAAGAAGTTGCTATGGCCGATGTCAAGGAGGTTACTGCTGTCTGTATTCTCCTCCAAGAATTTGATATTTTCAGGTCTCACATTTAGATCTTAAATCCATTTTTAATTTATTTTTGTGTTTGGTGTGAGAAAGTGATCCAGTTTCACAGAATGCTGCTGTCTAGTTTTTCCAACACCATTTGTTGAAGAGACTTTTTCTGTTGGATATTCTTTCCTGCTTTGTCAAAGTTAGTTGACCATAGAATGGAGGGTCCATTTCTGGGTTCTCTGTTCTGTTCTATTGATCTATGTGTCTGTTTTTGTGCCAATACCATACTGTTTGATTGCTACAGATATATAATGTAGCTTGAAGTCTGGAATTGTGATACTTCCAGTTTTGCTTTTCTTTTTCAGAGTTGCTTTGACTATTTGGAGTCTTTTGTGATTCCATACAAATTATAAGATTGTTTGTTCAAGCTATGTGAAAAATGTTGTTGGTAGTTTGATAGAGATTACATTAAATGTGTAGATTGCATTGGATAGTAGGGACATCTTAACAATATTTTTTTTCTTTAAATCCATAAGCATAAAATATTTTCCATTTCTTTGTGCCATCTTCCATTTCTTTCATCAGTGTTTTATAGTTCTCAGAGTACAGCTCTTTCACCTCTTTGGTTAGGTTTATTCCCAGGTATCTTATTATTTTTGATACAATTGTAGATTACTTGTACTTTTAGATGCAAAGGACAACAATAAATCCTTATTGTCGAGTTCATTCTCTTTTGTGGGCAGTGATATATCATGTTTTAAGCAAAACTTTTAAAGAATTAAAAATGTCCCACATTTCCACTTAGTCATATAATAATTTTAAAATAATAGCTAATATTTTTAAGGCATTTTGTCCCAGGCACTCTTCCTTAACACAACAGTATGAGATATTGTTAATATACCTATTTTACTGGTGAATAAACTGAGGTCCAGAGTTTATATAACTTAACCTCCTAAACTAAGGAGTCCCAGACAATTGGTCATGAGTCTGTGTTCTTAAACTCAATGCACATAATCTTACCAAGAGTAATAATATAAGGTGGCATGAACTCATCTGTGTTTTTTTAAAGAATTATACATAAGATCACATTTTGGGGCACAAATAATGAATCATGGAACACTACATCAAAAACTAATGATGCATTGTATGATGACTAATGTAATTAAAAATTGATATTTTAATTCTTTTAATAATATTTTAACTTCACAAAAATATCTTGATTTCCTTTCATTTTCCTTATTTTTATTTAATTTTAATTTATTTGACTCTGATAATAAGCCAGATAAATGAAAGCTGCTAAAGAATTAGCAGAATGTGTTCTGAATCCTTGGTGCAGTTAGGCAACTGAAAAATTAGATCTATACTCATTAAGCCATATTCTTTCATATCTGTCTCTTTTTCTTGCACACACATATGCACACACAGAGAAAAACACACATACACATTTGCATGTACACATTGATGAATAAATAAATACACACACTCTACAGTGTCCACATAACTGTACTGAACAGATTCTAGACTTTGTTGTTTCATTACCTGAATAAATTTTGGAGACCATTTATTTATTTGTGACATATATTTGTTTCTGTTTGTCACACATACACATATACACACACAACCATAAATTCTCATGCACATATCAACACACATATGCACAAATAGATGAACACACTCTCTGCAGTGTCCATACAACTATACTGAACTGATTCTAGACCTTGCTCCACCATTAGTTGAATAAATTCTGGAAATTGGCATAGTGTTTCTTGTCTCATTTATAGCATCTATAAAATGGGGTGGGAGATTGGTAATCAAGATGGTCTTTAAGAAACTTGTTTGCTGGGACATCTGGGTGGCTGAATTGGTTAAGTGTCTGCCTTTGGCTCAGGTCATCATCCCAGGGTTCTGGGATCTAGCCCCATGTCAGGGCCCTGCTCAGTGGGGAGCCTGCTTCTCCCTCTCCCTCTTCTGCTCCCCCTGGTTGTGTTCCCTCTCTCCCTCATCTCTCTCTGTCAAATGAATAAATAAAATCTTTAAAAAAAAAGAACTAGCATAAATACATACATACATACATACATACAATCTAATCAGAAAAAAAAATGTAAGAAAAGTTTTAAAAATGAAATGTGTTCACTTTTGTAGTACCTAATTTTGTGTTAATTTTCTTAATTGCAGTATAATGTGGTAGAAGTGTTTGGTGATTATTTTATAGGCTTACTGTCATAACTATACACATCTTTTATGGCTTACAAGTATATCAGACAGTAAAGGAAAAGGAACTTAACTCATGGCAATATTAGAGGTTTCTATGATCTGAAAATTCTGTTCTTAGTTACATGATCTGTCTCTGGCTCTGATTTTTAATGGGTCCTTTTGGGAAAGAAGTCACTTCCCATTTTTCCATTTTTAAAGAAATATTCATGGACCTTGTAGGTTGACAATTTGTTTCTTTGTCTGTTCTGTTACAGATAGGAACCAGAGGAAAATGAATTCTGTAGATATTCATGGACCACCACTAAAACAAACTTGGGTATAAAAATCAATATGGGCCCAACCATAGGAAAATAATTGTCTTTTGCTGCCTGACTGACCTTTCTGCTGAATGCACCAGACTTACACAGAACTCTGTCATTCTGGGGTTTATTACAAGTGAATTTAAGTTTTGTGTGTGTTTTCTGACAATTATCCAGCTTGAGTCATAACAAATATACTCCCCTACTTTTTTTTTTAATTTGTACACTTTGATCAGTAACGATATGTTAGCTGTCTCATTATTAGAAAATAATGCAGTGTAGTTTCCACAAGCAAATGCAATTTGTCAATTGCATTTGTTATTGTTTCTTATGGAAAATAACTTCTGCTTACTGTGGATTAATGTAGAAACTACACACCATGTCCAAGTAGCTGGGAAATGAAACATGTCAGCACACTATATTCAATGATTTTTAAAAAATAATAAATAAGCCAAATTATTCTGCAGTGTCATGATATATGGTCATGGTTTTAGGGAGAATGGTATATTGCTTTATAGCATTCAGAGAGATATAATGAATTAAGAATTATATATTCAAATTTAAAAGAACATATCTGTTGCTGTGATAGAAGTTGCCATTTAGCTAACTTATACAGATAAATTATAGTTTAGAAATCTGTTTTTTTATTTCAATTCCTGAATCTATCTTTTTGTGTGTTTCAATTCCTGAATCCAATAAAAGAAAATTAAAACTCTACAAGAGAGAAAAAATTGTATCTGAATTTTAGTCATAAACACTAATGTTGAAGAATTTTTATACAGGAAACAACCTAGAAATTTAAGTCATGAATTGTCACTACAGAGGGTGATTGAAAAGAAAGAGTATATATTATAAATTAAGTATTAATATAAATATAAAAATGATAACATATAAACTGCAATTACTTTCCTGAATATGTTTCTTTCAGTGATGTTATACCCTTTTCAGAGTTTAATGTGTATTCTTTTTTGCAATTGGAAACAAACAGCATTTGTAGCTTGAAGTTTCGGAGATTCGATAGTTAGAGCTTTTAATCTGAATTTTGCATAAAGACATGATTATGTTTCTTAACTTTACCTTTTAAGTTTATAATCTTTAAAATATTAACCTCATTTTTTCAAGGAAGTATGAACATAGTTCATAATGATAGACACATATTTATCTGATTATTTGCTGAAATTTAAATTAGGAAGTTGCAACATTAAGTCTGTGAAATCCCATTCTTTAGAGATGAACTTTACTCTTGAGTACCTCAGGCTTCTTATTTTTTATTATTTCTTAGAAAACTGAAAGTCAGTAAACCTTAAAAATCACACTGAAGTATAATCTAAATGTGCATATACATTGAAGGACTATGTTTTCCTCACAAACTTAATGGAATGTAGGTAACTCATATAACCAAATATAGATCCAGAATGAATAATCTGTTGTTAAAATAAAAACAATCTTCAAAAGCTGGAATTTATTACCTATGTTAATATTACCTTTGTTAATATATTACCTATGTTATTATGAATAATCAATTTTTAAACAATGAAATCTCTAGGAATGGTCAGATACAAAAACACTAGAAAATGTTCTATGTATGCTGTTGAGCCAGAAATATCCCAGCATCCCAGTAACTAGATGAGTCATTAGGCTCAGAGGGTAGCACCATAAATAAATATGTACTGCTTATATATAAGAGTAGATTTAAAAAAAAGATAAAATCATGGAGAGGAAATAATTTAAGTAAGTTTTTACATTTAGCTGTCATCTATTTATTACCTGTAAGAGTGATATATATTTTTTTAAAGATTTTATTTATACATTTGACAGACAGAGAGAGAGAGAGAGAGATCCATCGCAAGTAGGCAGAGCAGCAGGCAGAGAGAGGCGGAAACATGCTCCCTGCTGAGCAGAGAGCCCAGGACCCTGAGATCAGGACCTGAGCCTAAGGCAGAGGCCCAACCCGCTGAGCCACCTAGGCACCCTGAAGGAGTGATATTTTTAAAAAACCTAAAAGTTTTGTGAATAAAAATTTTAATCTATTTAGTGATCTCATAGAAGTCCAAATGATCCTTTCTCTGTCTTTACTAAATATTAACATCACTCTTTAAATATAGTTTTTCTGTTTTCACATTGATTCTAACATGGCATTTTTCTTTCTGCTAACATGGAGGAAATTCTCATATGTTTTTGTAGCCTTTAGGCTTCTTAAGCTGTTGTAGGTTTCTTTGTATTTTAGTTAACTATCATAGTATTTTAAATAGCAGGAAAAAATATTGGCTCTTTGGTGGAAACTATGATATATAAGGAATGATGGAATAAACCAATTACCATGTGCCAATCACTACGTTAATTACTTTGGTGATTCATCAAATTATTAAATATGTACATAATTATGTGTACACATCTGTATATGTATAGTGATTAACTATAGGTTTCTTATTCTATGATACTCTAATTTATTATGAATAAGTTCGACCACAATCACTGAGTACTTCCAGTTGTAAATCTCTTTGTCTTGCATATATCACTTAATTATAACAGCAATCTTGTAAGGGCACTTATTACTCTGCCTATTTCACTCATGCGGAAACTGAGACCTAGTGAAATTCAGTCAGTTGACAAAGTCACAGAGCTAGAAAGGGGTGGAGATTGTACTAAAGCTTAAGTCCACTGGCTCCTAACTCAGTTTTCCCTTTGTAACAGTGCACTACTTAGAGGTTGTTTTTTGTTTTTTTTTTGTCTTTTTTTCTCTCCTTAGTAACAGTGCCAGTGCCCTTTCTAACTCTTACCTGCATTGACTAACAAAAATTGTCTCCACACTCGTTATTGTCATCCTTACATACTTATTTCCAATAGGTTTTATCCATTTTATGAACCAGGTCAACATCTTTCTATTTATAAAATCTCTAGAGACTTGTTAATGCTTACCTCATATCCATTCATTTTATTATCCAGCCACCTCATCCAGAATCCAGTAGCACTTGTCTTCTCAGTGGTGTCAAGAGTCATCTAGCCTGCAGCATCCTCTATAAAAAAGAGTTCTCTTCTACACCTATAACTCATCAATGTCCTAATAGGGTGTGCATCTCTTCAACTATGTTTAACTTCCTTACCAATTATATATATATGCCTATAGTTATATAAATGATATGAATTATATTCATATGATAGCATTAATACATATGCATACATAATGCATTTCTGCCCTTTTATGGGAGGGAGTCTCTTGATGTTTTGTAACAATACAGTAGCATTCAGGCAAATTCTTTACTCTATTGGAATTGTGTTGTAAAGAAAGATGCTATAAAAGAAACAGATGAACTGCAAAATATATAATTCCCCAAACCTAGATTTTTATATCTTAAAACAGAACAGGTTGTTAGGTGGATCCCTTTTGTATTTTGTAAATAAGCTCTCATGTTTGTGTGATTATATCTATTTGTTGCTCAATCCAATGGGACCTTACACAGTTTAATGAATCCTGTTGTAAAAATTAGAGAATGTTATCTGGTGTTGACGGATCTGAAGTCTTCATGAAATTCTATCTACTGAAAAAGAACAGATAAGACAGGTTGTCTGAAATTATACCTGGAACATGCAAATGATGGGTTTTTAATATGATAAGGAGAGCAATATCACTCCAGACCAATGACACTAAGTCAGGAAAGCTGTAAAGCAATGATTCCAATCTCTTGCTACCAAAATAAGATCTATGCAGGAAAATTAATAAGTAAATGCCTTCCTTTCATCATGATGGCATTTGGGAGTTTTAGAGCTCTGTAGCCCATTAGTCAGTTTAGTTAATGACTCTGCTTATCCTCTTAATCATGTGCAAAACATTGACTGAGCTTCATTTAGTTCAAAGTGCCTTTCAGAAGCCTGAACTGAATCTGAGTTGTAGAAAATCTTACCTTCTCAGAGTATAAAGCATATTTAGTTCACATCCCTTACGTTGTTTGACATCTTCAGAAAATTTGAAGTGCTTCTAAGTACAGAAAATGAAAATCTAAATAAGGCCCAGATAGGTCATGGTTTCAATGTCTGGCCATTTCCAATAAGCTTGACCATGGCTTATTTAGTGCTGGAAGTATCCATTACATTCACAGCAAATTCAATAACAAGAAAGCAAACACAGTACATAAAATTTTAATTGAAATCTTTTTCTTCATATAATATTTAAATTTATACAAATCTTTTTGCTTTGGAAAAATTCTTTAAACCTCATGAAGATATATTGCTGAGTGAAGAGTAAGATTGTTTTTTATAGTATGGGGGATATTCAAATTATTCCCCACCCTCATTGAGGTGGCAGTAGATTGATGCTGTGTGAGATTTGGGAATTTCAATCTATTACACTCAAGTGAAACCCAATATATATTTTTAGAAAGTGTTTATTCATTGTAAAGTTGAAGAAAACTAATGGTCATCAAGAATTTTGAATAAGTGAATTTGAAACATAGATTTTAGAAAGGAAATTATGTGCAATTGTACGGGATTTTTGATTATTGTTGGTTACTAAAATATGACGAGCATTCCATAATGTATATAGATGTCAAATCATTATGTTGTACATCTGAAACTAATGTAATATTGTATGTTAATTATATCTCAATTAAAAATAAATATCAAAATAAATAAAATAACATAATAAAATTTCCATGACTCAAAAATATAGGTACTATTTTCTTTTTTCCATCTTCCTTCTTTCCATTTATCTTTCTTTCCTATTACCCCTAACTCCTACAATAGCCCAAATATGCCTAATGGGTATTCTCTTATAGAATGTACATTGTTGCACACACTCATTTTAATTTATATGAATCTTCTTAGAGTATAGATTATCAGTCTCTTTCATAATTTTGTCTCACTCAGCATCATCATGGTTACAAAATGTATATATCCATGTCTAGATCAGATTTATTGCTTATAAATGAAGGATAGAACTCTATGATGTTCATCCTCCACATACTTTCTTAGTCAGGCTAACAACATGATACCACAAGAAATCCTAGGAAAATATCCTCATTTGATATATGTATATGTGACTTCTCCCCCCCACCAAAAATATTCAGTAATGGCATTGCAAAGTGATTAGGCATAAGTATCCAAATTTTTGCATGTTTAAAGACTATCCTTCCCTGGGAAGCTATGCAGGCTCACACTAGTGGGGATATATAAGGTCTTACATCTCAGTGTTTCTGGAACACTTGACAATATCATGCTTTCTGATTTATGTCTATCTGACAGGTGAAAGTGGTATCTTATAGCTCTTCTAAGTGTCATTCTCTGTTCAGTAATGATTTTTGGCTTCTCTGAATATTCATATTAATTGTATTTGTTCTTTCTTCTATAGATGTTTCCTACAGTATATCTTTATTATTTTTTTAATGAGAATTCTTATTTTCTCCTGTTTGTTGATTTATAGGAATTTCTCTAGAAAATGGTTTGGCAAACTTGTTTTGTAAAGGATCCAATAGTAAATATCTGAAACTTTGTGGAGTATACAACTTTGTCCTAAATATTTAACTCTGTCATAATAACATAAAACCTGTCATGGGCAATACAAAACCAAATGAGTGTGGTTGCATTGCCATAAAATTCTGCTTATAATAGGCCATTGGCCAAATTTGATTCACAGGCTGTAGCTTGCTGAAACCTAATGTACGTAAGGAAAAATCCCTGAGAACAATGTCAGGAATAGTAAGAGGAAAAACGATAGTGAAATAAAGACAAAAATCATTAGAAAATGACGGAGAAATGCCCGAATTTTAATCTTGGAGTTATGGAAGTTAAAATTATAAAATTGATGGAAATGAATGTAGGAGAATATCTTTGTGATCCAGTCCATCAAAGTCATAATGCAAACAAAGTAGTCAGCAAACAAAAAGCCTGATGAATTCAGACATTTCGTTCAAAGGGCAACATTATAGAAAATTAAAATACTAAGATTTTAGTAGGAAAATATAATTATAATGAATATAATTACAAGGGATTAATATCTAGAACAACAATTAAACCAATAATGTCTGAAATGTAATACCTTTTACCAAAAAAAAAGAAAAGTTGGAGAGTAGTTAATTATATGTCTTGGGACAGTTTTAAAATACCTTTTTAGGGGGGGATCCTTGGGTGGCACAGTGGTTAAACCTCTGCCTTCAGCTCAGATCATGGTCTCGGGGTCCTGGGATTGAGTCCCACATTGGGCCCTCTGCTCAGTGAGGAGCCTGCTTCCCCCTCTCCTTCTGCTTGCCTCTCTGCCTACTTGTGATCTCTCTCTCTGTCAAATAAATAAATAAAATCTTTATAAAAAATAAAAATAAGGGGCACCTGGGTGGCTCAGTGTGTTAAAGCCTCTGCCTTCCGCTCAGGTTTAAATCTCAGGGTCCTGGGATCGAGCCCAGCATCGAGCTCTCTGCTCAGAGGGGAGCCTGCTCTCGCCTCTTTCTCTGCCTGCCTCTCTGCCTACTCGTGATCTCTCTCTTTCTCTCTGACAAATAAATAAATAAGTAATCTTAAAAATAAAAATAAAATACCTTTTTTTTTTTCCTGGAAAGTGAAGGTTTTCAAAATTGTCAGGTGTTAAGGCTGAAACAGAAAAGATCCAGATTGAAACAAATCATACTCCTCAATTTTTGATACTTTTATCTTCAGGGGAAGGAGAAATAAGCCCATATTTAATTCTGACACACTGAGGCTATCAAAGGCCATGATTTAATAGTGATACCAACAAAAACAAGTTACCATGAGGCAGTCAAAGTGCAGCTGAAATAACAGAATTATGAAGATAATAACATGTTGATTTTATTTTTAATTTCAATAAAATATGTATTTATAAAGACTATTATTTTGTTTTTTCATTGAGTATAAGTGAGGATATATGAATGTGAGAATATAAATGAGTGTATATGTATAACATATGTATGTGTGAAATATAGTTAATATATTTTAAATATATGCATATGAATTTATTTATGTATATGCTAATAAGAAAGAGTAAGAAAAACAACTATTAGGGAATCAAAGATTGAGGCAAATAGCAGCTGTAACCTGCATGCTCCAAGATGATGTATCAGTTATAAATCCCAAAGGAAAGAGTTAGCAGTGCAGCCATTATCCCTTGAAATAAAATTTCTAGATGACTGAACTAATTCTAGAGAGATATTGTTAAGATATATGTAAGTTTCCAATTATAACAATATAACAATATAAACAGGTCAATATACCACAATGACAGAACAATAGGTTAGGTACTTCTGGTCTCATAAAATTCAGAAAAAACATGCTTTCTGGGGAATCTGCCAAGACTAAAAAAATAAAATAAAATAAATAAATAAAATCTATATGAAAGTAAAGAAGGTAAAGCACCAGTGATAATAAATAAATAAATAAAGCTTTTTCTAAAAGGAAACTAAACTCCACTTTAAATTGTCTTTGATAGCAAAAATAAATTTAAATTGTCTTTGATAGCAAAAATAAATTTAAATTGTCTTTGATAGCAAAAATAAATATTGTGACCCAACCAAGAAACAACTGGCAAAAACCCAGATCCTGAAACCTTAGCCATTATGAGACTAGTTTCCTTCCTTCCTTCCTTCCTTCCTTCCCTCCTTCTTTTCCTCCCGTCCTTCCTCTCTATCTCCCTCCCTTTGTCCATCCCCCCTTCCATCTTCCATTCCCTACTTCCCCTACTCTGTCCATTAACCCTCTCTTTCTCTTCCTTCCTTCCTCCCACCCTTCCTTCCTTTCTTCCTGCCTCCCTTTTGCTTTTAGGTTTGGATTAAATATTCAAATCTTATCAAAATACAAAATTTTTATCTGGTAAATATCCTTTAAATTTAAAAGGTAACCCTGACAAGGATAAAAATAGAGAAAAGAATAAAAAAAAAGAAGAATGTATTTAAATATTTATTTTTTAATTTAAATATTTATAATACCACTTAGCCATCCATTCTATTATGTTTGTACTTTTATAAAATTTATGCAATTTTGTATACTTTATGTATTGAACACATAAAAATCTGATATATGCACATATGAATTGTGAATTTGTATTTTAGAAGGAATTATTAAAATTTTACATCACTAAATATTTGTGGGAATATGGTTAGTTAAACCCATAAGAGTTCATAAACTCTGGGTAAATAATTAATAATTTGAAGAAAGTGTTAATATTTAAACCATTGTAAAGAAATTAATTTATTAAATTAATAATGTTGACATTTAAAAAGTATGAATAATAGCAAGGGTCTGTCTCTGAATCCAGCAAATGTTAGTGAATTTAAATATATATATATATATATATATGTATATATATATATATATATATATATTATCCTCAAATCTCAAATTCAAGAATCCTAGACTCTCACCATGTCTGATCTTTCCAGGTAACTTATTCTAGAAACTACACTGCAGTAATTCTTCATCCTAGGGGGAGCTCCAGCCAATTGATGCTAGCAGTTTTTCTTTGCCCATAATCCTATGTTCTCAAATTCTTGCTTACCTAGATTTGATGGTGCATCATTAATAATTCTTATCTCTCTTATGACACCCTCTGCCACAGTAGACTGTAAATTCCCCTGTTCTCATACTCAGTGCTTCACCTATCCTGTGTTCACACAAACAGCTAAACCTGGATGGAGCAGAATACATCCTGCAGTGAGTTCCTGAACTTTATATAACATGTTTCATATCATTCCCAAACTGTTCACACTTGATATATTTGCCAAGCCAATTTCATCTCTAAATTTTAAAAATAGAAGTTTTACATTATTTCTTGTCTTCCTAAACATTTCTGTACCCCTCTGCTTCCTTATACTGCAAAGGTTTTAAAATCTGGCACTCATGGCTTCTGAGGTCTGTGGAGGAAATTCAAGTTTTCATAAACTTGACTGAGAAAATAAAATAGAAAATGTTGACTAGTATCTAACTGAGACTTAACTTTTCCTTTAACTGTTGACATAGACAACAAACCATTGTTTTTCAACAAAGTCTGTGGACTTTGTCATAAATAGAAAATGCATATATTTAAGGTCACATTATAGTTGTTACAGCAAACATCTCGAATTATGTATATCTTTATCACCACCTCTAAGTAACTTAGCTTTAATCTGCTCAGCCTTGTAACTTAAAACACATTAATCTTAAAAAATGCATTCATTATTATGCAAAATTAGTCCCTATTAACACTTTGGAAACTATTCAGTAATTTTTCAGTATAACTGGTTTTCTTTGTAATCTTATGTATTTTATTTTATGAATTTGTGAGAAGGAGTCTACCAGAGTACTAAAAGATCCATCACACACACACACACACACACACACACACACACACAATTAAGATTTTTTTGACTCATGACCTAAATTCTTAATTCACAGAGACATGGAAAACAGAAGTGAGTTATTTCATCTTCATCCTCAGAATCTACCTATCTATGTGATCTTGTGTCCTTATTTTCCACTTTATTTCCAGTTAAAATGATGATTCTATAACTAGCTACTAAGGTCAAACATTTCATTTATGCATGGTATTCTTGTCTCTCACCTACTAAAAAGATTTGTCCTTGAATGGATACCCTCCTTCTTCTGCATCAACTTTTTCCTCCTTATGAGCTGATAGAAATCCATCAACAATGAAAGGGCCTTTCATATCTTTGGTATTAGAAATTAATAAATATTCCTTAATAAATATTCTAATGAGTCTTGTATATACTTAATCTCCTTCCATTTTTTACAAGGCACTTACTTCTAGATATTACATAGTTTTCTGCCTAAGGTCTGTATTCCTCAGTAAAATACAATCCTTGAGGGCAGGCCTTTTGTCTGTTTTATTCACCATGATCCTCGAGCCAAGATCATGGTGGGAACTCGATAAATATTCAGATAGAGGATTTGCTATCAAAAGGAACCTGAAATAGTAGGCAGGGAAGTCATATTTTCCAGGATAAAATATGTTCAGTGATTATAGACTTGGAATTGCAGGAACATCAGAATATTACTTATTAACAATGTCTAGGATCTAGAATATATTTGTAAGAAACATTCTATTGTAATGAGAATGGACAATTGTTAAAGTTTGAAATATTACTCTCTGGAAAAGGAGAGAAAAAGAATGGTTGATGATCAGATATGGAGGCTGGAATACCATATGTAGCCCAATTGCTAAATGATGCTGTAAAATTCAGTAGCAGGGCCAGTTTCAAGATCATGAGCATGTGACCTTTGAAATCTGCTGTGCTTTGGGGTTAGAGGGATTTCAGGCTTGGTTTATGCTCTTCTGTTACTTGAAATCCTAATAATTTTGAGCAAAGGGCCCTGCATTTCACTTTGATCTTCAAGTTAATGTAGCCAGTGCTGCTTGTAAATAGGAAATTACACATTTAATTTATGCAATCTTTGGTTAGCCAGAGAAATTAGAATACAATAATTATTCTTACTTAGAATATGTATTACACATATGCTTGGTGTTAGATTCCTCTAGTATGTCCAAGTTTTATGTTCACAGTAAGTTGTCGTAAGATTTAATTTTGTACAACATATTTGTCAAGTAATAAGATGATTACTTAAAATAGATCTGTTTATTCAGATCTTTTATATGCTTATATCAGAATTTTATTTAAGAATACAATATAAAAAATTAAAAATTAAAAAAAAAGAATACAATTAAATTTAGTTTCACTACAGAGGTTAAAGGTGTAAGATTTTTTATTTTTTTATTTATTTATTTTTTTAATTAATTTTTATTTTTTATAAACATATATTTTTATCCCCAGGGGTACAGGTCTGTGAATCACCAGGTTTACACACTTCACAGCACTCACCAAAGCATATACCCTCCCCAATGTCCATAATCCCACCCCCTTCTCCCAAACCCCCTCCCCCCAGCAACCCTCAGTTTGTTTTGTGAGATTAAGAGTCACTTATGGTTTGTCTCCCTCCCAATCCCATCTTGTTTCATTTATTCTTCTCCTACCCACTTAAGCCCCCATGTTGCATCACCACTTCCTCATATCAGGGAGATCATATGATAGTTGTCTTTCTCTGCTTGACTTATTTCGCTAAGCATGATACGCTCTAGTTCCATCCATGTTGTCGCAAATGGCAAGATTTCATTTCTTTTGATGGCTGCATAGTATTCCATTGTGTATATATACCACATCTTCTTGCTCCATTCATCTGTTGATGGACATCTAGGTTCTTTCCATAGTTTGGCTATTGTGGACATTGCTGCTATAAACTTTCGGGTGCATGTGCCCCTTTGGATCACTACGTTTGTATCCTAAGGGTAAATACCCAATAGTGCAATTGCTGGGTCATAGGGCAGTTCTATTTTCAACATTTTGAGGAACCTCCATGCTGTTTTCCAGAGTGGCTGCACCAGCTTGCATTCCCACCAACAGTGTAGGAGGGTTCCCCTTTCTCCGCATCCTCGCCAGCATCTGTCATTTCCTGACTTGATGATTTTAGCCATTCTGACTGGTGTGAGGTGATATCTCATTGTGGTTTTGATTTGTATTTCCCTGATGCTGAGTGATATGGAGCACTTTTTCATGTGTCTGTTGGCCATCTGGATGTCTTCTTTGCAGAAATGTCTGTTCATGTCCTCTGCCCATTTCTTGATTGGATTATTTGTTCTTTGGGTGTTGAGTTTGCTAAGTTCTTTATAGATTCTGGACACTAGTCCTTTATCTGATATGTCGTTGGCAAATATCTTCTCCCATTCTGTCAGTTGTCTTTTGATTTTGTTAACTGTTTCCTTAGCTGTGCAAAAGCTTTTGATCTTGATGAAATCCCAATAGTTCATTTTTGCCCTTGCTTCCCTTGCCTTTTGCGTTGTTCCTAGGAAGATGTTGCTGCAGCAGAGGTCAAAGAGGTTGCTGCCTGTGTTCTCCTCCAGGATTTTGATGGATTCCTTTCGCACATTGAGGTTCTTCATCCATTTTGAGTCTATTTTTGTGTGTGGTGTAATGAAATGGTCCAATTTCATTTTTCTGCATGTGGCTGTCCAATTTTCCCAGCACCATTTATTGAAGAGGCTGTCTTTTTTCCATTGGACATTCTTTCCTGCTTAGACGAAGATTAGTTGACCATAGAGTTGAGGGTCTATTTCTGGGCTCTCTATTCTGTTCCATTGATCTATGTGTCTGTTTTTGTGCCAGTACCATGCTGTCTTGATGACGACAGCTTTGTAATAGAGCTTGAAGTCCGGAATTGTGATGCCACCAACGTTGGCTTTCTTTTTCAATATCCCTTTGGCTATTCGAGGTCTTTTCTGGTTCCATATAAATTTTAGCATTATTTGCTCCATTTCTTTGAAAAAGATGGATGGTACTTTGATAGGAATTGCATTAAATGTGTAGATTGCTTTAGGTAGCATAGACATTTTCACAATATTTATTCTTCCAATCCAGGAGCATGGAACATTTTTCCATTTCTTTGTGTCTTCCTCAATTTCTTTCATGAGTACTTTATAGTTTTCTGAGTATAGATTCTGTGTCTCTTTGGTTAGGTTTATTCCTAGGTATCTTATGGTTTTGGGTGCAATTGTAAATGGGATTGACTCCTTAATTTCTCTTTCTTCTGTCTTGCTGTTGGTGTAGAGAAATGCAACTGATTTCTGTGCATTGATTTTATATCCTGACACTTTACTGAATTCCTGTATAAGTTCTAGCAGTTTTGGAGTGGAGTCTTTTGGGTTTTCCACATATAGTATCATATCATCTGCGAAGAGTGATAATTTGACTTCTTCTTTGCCGATTTGGATGCCTTTAATTTCCTTTTGTTGTCTGATTGCTGAGGCTAGGACCTCTAGTACTATGTTGAATAGCAGTGGTGATAATGGACATCCCTGCCGTGTTCCTGACCTTAGCGGAAAAGCTTTCAGTTTTTCTCCATTGAGAATGATATTTGTGGTGGGTTTTTCATAGATGGCTTTGATGATATTGAGGTATGTGCCCTCTATCCCTACACTTGGAAGAGTTTTGATCAGGAAGGGATGCTGTACTTTGTCAAATGCTTTTTCAGCATCTATTGAGAGTATCATATGGTTCTTGTTCTTTCTTTTATTGATGTGTTATATCACATTGACTGATTTGCGGATGTTGAACCAACCTTGCAGCCCTGGAATAAATCCCATTTGGTCGTGGTGAATAATCTTTTTAATGTACTGTTGAATCCTATTGGCTAGTATTTTGTTGAGTATTTTCGCATCTGTGTTCATCAAGGATATCGGTCTATAGCTCTCTTTTTTGGTGGGATCCTTGTCTGGTTTTAGGATCAAGGTGATGCTGGCCTCATAAAATGAGTTTGGAAGTTTTCCTTCCATTTCTATTTTTTGGAACAGTTTCAGGAGAATAGAAATTAGTTCTTCTTTAAATGTTTGGGAGAATTCCCCCGGGAAGCCGTCTGGCTCTGGGCTTTTGTTTGTTTGGAGATTTTTAATGACTGTTTCAATCTCCTTACTGGTTATGGGTCTGATCAGGCTTTCTATTTCTTCCTGGTTCAGTTGTGGTAGTTTATATGTTTCTAGGAATGCATCCATTTCTTCCAGATTGTCAAATTTATTGGCGTAGAGTTGCTCATAGTATGTTCTTATAATAGTTTGTATTTCTTTGGTGTTAGTTGTGATCTCTCCTCTTTCATTCATGATTTTATTTATTTGGGTCCTTTCTCTTTTCTTTTTGATAAGTCGGGCCAGGGGTTTATCAATTTTATTAATTCTTTCAAAGAACCAGCTCCTAGTTTCGTTGATTTGTTCTATTGTTTTTTTGGTTTCTATTTCATTGATTTCTGCTCTGATCTTTATGATTTCTCTTCTCCTGCTGGGCTTAGGGTTTCTTTCTTGTTCTTTCTCCAGCTCCTTTAGGTGTAGGGTTAGGTTGTGTACCTGAGACCTTTCTTGTTTCTTGAGAAAGGCTTGTACCGCTATATATTTTCCTCTCAGGACTGCCTTTGTTGTGTCCCACAGATTTTGAACCGTTGTATTTTCATTATCATTTGTTTCCATGATTTTTTTCAATTCTTCTTTAATTTCCCGGTTGACCCATTCATTCTTTAGAAGGATGCTGTTTAGTCTCCATGTATTTGGGTTCTTTCCAAACTTCCTTTTGTGGTTGAGTTCTAGCTTTAGAGCATTGTGGTCTGAAAATATGCAGGGAATGATCCCAATCTTTTGAAACCGGTTGAGTCCTGATTTAGGCCCGAGGATGTGATCTATTCTGGAGAATGTTCCATGTGCACTAGAGAAGAATGTGTATTCTGTTGCTTTGGGATGAAATATTCTGAATATATCTGTGATGTCCATCTGGTCCAGTGTGTCGTTTAAGGCCTTTATTTCCTTGCTGATCTTTTGCTTGGATGATCTGTGCATTTCAGTGAGGGGAGTGTTAAAGTCTCCTACTATTATTGTATTATTGTTTATGTGTTTCTTTGATTTTGTTATTAATTGGTTTATATAGTTGGCTGCTCCCACCTTGGGGGCATAGATATTTAAAATTGTTAGATCTTCTTGTTGGACAGACCCTTTGAGTATGATATAGTGTCCTTCCTCCTCTCTTATTATAGTCTTTGTCTTAAAATCTAATTGATCTGATATAAGGATTGCCATTCCTGCTTTCTTCTGATGTCCATTAGCATGGTAAATTCTTTTCCACCCCCTCACTTTAAATCTGGAGGTGTCTTCGGGCTTAAAATGAGTTTCTTGGAGGCAACATATAGATGGGTTTTGTTTTTTTATCCATTCTGATACCCTGTGTCTTTTGACAGGGGCATTTAGCCCATTAACATTCAGGGTAACTATTGAGAGATATGAATTTAGTGCCATTGTATTGCCTGTAAGGTGACTGTTACTGTATATGGTCTCTGTTCCTTTCTGATCTACCACTTGTAGGCTCTCTCTTTGCTTAGAGGACCCCTTTCAAGATTTCCTGTAGAGCTGGTTTGGTGTTTGCAAATTCTTTCAGTTGTTGTTTGTCCTGGAAGCTTTTTCTCCTTCTATTTTCAATGATAGCCTAGCTGGATATAGTATTCTTGGCTGCATGTTTTTCTCCTTTAGTGCTCTGAAAATATCATGCCAGCTCTTTCTGGCCTGCCAGGTCTCTGTGGATAAGTCAGCTGCCAATCTAATATTTTTACCATTGTATGTTACAGACTTCTTTTCCCGGGCTGCTTTCAGGATTTTCTCTTTGTCACTGAGACTTGTAAATTTTACTATTACGTGATGGGGTGTGGGTCTATTCTTATTGATTTTGAGGGGCGTTCTCTGAACCTCCTGAATTTTGATGCTCGTTCCCTTTGCCATATTGGGGAAATTCTCCCCAATAATTCTCTCCAGTATACCTTCTGCTCCCCTCTCTCTTTCTTCTTCTTCTGGAATCCCAATTATTCTAATGTTGTTTCGTCTTATGCTGTCACTTATCTCTCGAATTCTCCCCTCGTGGTCCAGTAGCTGTTTGTCCCTCTTTTGCTCAGCTTCTTTATTCTCTGTCATTTGGTCTTCTATATCACTAATTCTTTCTTCTGCCTCACTTATCCTAGCAGTGAGAGCCTCCATTTTTGATTGCACCTCATTAATAGCTTTTTTGATTTCAACTTGGTTAGATTTTATTTCTTTTATTTCTCCAGAAAGGGCTTTTATATCTCTCGAGAGGGTTTCTCTAATATCTTCCATGCCTTTTTCGAGCCCGGCTAGAACCTTGAGAATTGTCATTCTGAACTCTAGATCTGACATATTACCAATGTCTGTATTGATTAGGTCCCTAGCCTTCGGTACTGCCTCTTGTTCTTTTTTTTGTGTTGAATTTTTCCGTCTTGTCATTTTGTCCAGTTAAGAGTATATGAAGGGGCAAGTAAAATACTAAAAGGGTGGCAACAACCCCAGGAAAAAATGCTTTAACCAAATTAGAAGAGATCCCTAATTGTGAGGGGGGAGAAAGGGGATAAAAAGAGGTTCAAAAAGGAAGAAAGAAAAAAAAAAGAAAAAAGAAAAAAAAAAGAAAAGAAAAGAATTTAAAAAAAAAAGAAAACACCTTTCAGAAAGTGGTTGTTTTTCTGTTTCCAGAATTGCTGTTCTTCTTCTCTTCGATCTGCCGATGGATTTTCAGGTGTTTGCAATCTTTAGATAAGCTATCTAGCTGATCTCCAGCTAGCTGAAGCAGTCTCAGCCTGCTACTTCTCTGCCATCTTGACTCCTCCCCGGTGTAAGATTTTTTAAATAGAATTATCCAAAATATAAACTTACTAAACAAAATTTCTAAGTGAATCTTTTTCTTTCAGAGGTAGTATGTCTGTTCATTGCATAGATTAATTTTATTTTACATATGATTTTTGCTTTTATTTTGCCTAAATCTTTTCCCAGCTAATCATAAAATTGTTGCCATAACAAATCTTACCATTATTTCTAACAAAATTAATATTCTTTTTTACATTTAGAAGTTAGTATTTTTGTTAACTATGTTTTACAAAAAGTCTGAGTTACCTTATTACCACCATATGTATCAGGAACAAAAGAAGAAGAAGAAGAAGAAAAGGAAGAAGAAAATTTAGTAGTTCTACTGGCTTTGGAAACCTATAAAACCTAGAATACAACATTAAAATATGAAGAATGTTGATGTTGTATACACCAAAAAAAAAAAAAAAGAATTGCATTTAAAAAAAAAAAGAATTGAATACAAATAAATTGGTAAATAGAAAAAATATTACATGATAATGTAGACCTACACGCTTTTTGGAAGATGTATTCAAGATATGTCTTTCCTTGGTTTTGATCTTAATATAAATCACAGGAAAGAAAACTATTAAATGTCTTTCTGTATTACAGTTTTGTATATTGGAAATCTGTACTAGTCTGAGACTCAGTAAGTCTAGTCAGATGCTAGTCCTAACTCTGTCATTTACCAGTCTTATGAATAGGAAGATACTCTTAACTTCTTTAAGAATGGACATTGAGATTATTATTTATGAAAAGTGAGTTTTTTACCTGTACAGGGAGCCTAGATGTAAGTATTTAAATCCTTACAGATTAAGCAAGATGAAAAAGAAGTCATGGATATGAAGGAGGGCACTTGATATAATGAGCACTGGGTGTTGTATGCAACTGATATCATTGAATTTCACTCCTGAAACCAACATTGTACTGTATATTAACTAACTAGAATTTAAATTAAAATTCTGGGGAAAAAAAAAAGTCATTCATAACTCGGCTTTCATGAAAACTCCATCCTCTATGTTAAAATTTAATCATTTCAAATTTTTTAAAGTAATTTTACTCATTCTTGAATTATGAAACAATATCCAAATGTAACTACCTAAATCCTAAATTCTTACATATCAATGGTTGTCTGATAATCATCTTTTTATCCTTAGGGCAAAGTTCATTGCCTTGCAATGGAAGGTCTCAATACATTTATTCTTCAAAGATGAATATGCTATTCATTGTTTGATCCACTAGAAAACATAAGTATATTAATCTCCATTCCCAAGGGCAATAAAGCAGCTTGGAGGGTTTCTGTTTTGCTATATGAAATCCTAAAGTCTTGCTTTCTGTCCATATGTAATTTATAAAACTCAAAATACATTGTCTGTCTAGGCTTGTTTTAATTGATTATATCTTTTCAACCAAATCAAACATAAGAGTTAGCGTTATGAGATCTCAATGTTAAAACCATATTGGCCAAGCAATCCATAGTTTAAATAGTAAAATTTTGTGGTTATAACTTTAATATTGTCTAGAATTATAGGGACTAAAATGTCTATTTTAAACTATACTATTAATAGAGATACATTTAGAAAAATATGGTTATACATCTATGCACATTATGGCAACATAACCTTATGAATTTAATGAGCTAAGGAACTTTTATAGAAACTATCATTTATTTGTTTATTCAAAAACTGGTGTGTGCATATGTGTGTGTGCATATGCATGCTTACTATTCATCATATATTCTACTAAGTTATGTAGAGATAATAGCAGATATGATTGCATATAATCAGGTGTCATCAGCTGAATAGAAACCACCCCAAAAATTAATTCAAATCTTAATTTCCAGAAACTGTGACTATTGCTTTCTATAGTAAAAGATAAATATTAACTTACATAATAAAAGAAGTGATCAAACTACAGATTTTGAGAACTGGAGGTAGATTATTAAGGTGGCCGCCAAATCCAATAACAAGTGTCCTTATAAGAATGGGCAGAGGGACATCTGACAGACTGAAGAGAAGATGGCCATGAGTTAGAATCAGAAAATGGGATGACGTGATTACAAACCAAGGAATGACAACAGCCACAGGAAACTGGAAGAAAACAAGGAACAGAATTTCCTCCAGATACTCTAGGAGTCTTGCTTGATTTCAGAATTCTGGCCTCAAGAACTGTGAGATGATTAATTTCTGCTCATTTATGTCTCTAAGTTTGTGGTATTTTGTGTGTGTGTGTGTGTGTGTGTGTGTGTGTGTGTGTGTGTGTGTGTGTTTTAATATTTTATTTATTTATTCATAGTGAGAAGAGAGAGGCAGAGAGAGAAAGAGGAGCAGGGAGCCCGACATGGTACTCAATCCCAGGACCCAAGGATCATGACCTGAGTAGAAGGCAGAAGTTAACCAACCAAGCCACTCAGGTGCCATGTAGTACTTTGTTACATTAGCCCCAGGAAACTAATACACCAGGTTATCAAAATGTCTTCTGAGAGCATATAAGAACACTCAGTTTAGTCATGGGGATCATGTGAAGCTTTCTGGTGGAGGTAACATCATACCTACTTTGAGATTTGTATATTTCATATAATCTATGTCTCTTCCTTGAGTATAATTTAAGAATTTTCATTGGAGATGGAAAAGGACTGTTCATAACTTAATATTATTCTAATATTATGATTCCCAAGCTACAGAAAATATAAGAATCACCTGGAAAACTTTTTAATGGAAAAAATTCTAGAATTTGTCCAGATCAATATATCTATTTAAAGTAAATATCAGAGATACATCTCGAGAATTAGATATGCTCAGTTCTTTGTACAATTACTTGGGACAGTGCCCCCACTTAGCTTGGGCAAGCACGGCCTCTGACCCAGGTCTTGAGCTCTGGAATTCCTTCCTTTATATTTTCAAAGTTTCCCTCAGGTAAACTAGACTTGTCAGGGTACCAATGCCATTTTGGTGGTGTCCAGAGTAAGACCTTGGTAGGCTCTTTGCCCTATTTCTTCCCTTTGGGAATCTCTGGGATTGTCTCTGCCCCAGGTAGGCAGCCTGGTCCTGGAATCACTGTAATTAGCCCAAGTGGTATGATATGTATTAGACTAAGAATGTTGAGCTAACATATTCCAAAAACTAACCCTTGACTTGACCCATATATGTGAGTCTTTGGATGAGCTCTAACCTGTCCCTGTTTCAACCCGATGTCACCTCTGGTACAGCTCCCAAGGATTGCATGGGTGGAGGCGGGTATTCTATACCTTGGGCATCTTGTGCTCCTACTCCTCCAGGGTGATCCCCTCACCTCTTCACAGGCTCCAGCCACACGTCAGATAGTTGTTTAGGGTAACTGTGTTCCCATTTGTGCAAGGAATATCCATTGGCACAGGTTTAAAACAGAGGAGGTAAATTCACCAGAGTCAAGAAAGGTCATTCACTGGAATAGAGTTGCTCTTCTACTCTCATGAAAGCCATTCCTCTGAACTTTCTGCGGAGGCCACATTCCAGGAATGCAGAGAATACAGCATAATGAGTTCAGGAGAAGACATGATTGGAAGATATGTTGTTTTACATTTATGCTATAAAATTCCATTAGCAAAATTAACATGAAGAGAAAGTGAATTATCTTTCATATCTTTTAGCATATTCTTGAAAAGATTTACTAAAAACCTTTGAAAGAGTCATTGAAAACAAGTATTCACTGTATGATGGACCATGCAGTGTCACAAGTATCACTAAAAGTATCAAAAATAGCATTAGGAAACTGTATTGGCAAGAAAATTTATATTGCTTCAATAAAGATTCCCAAAAAAATGGCAATGTGATGATAATTTGCTACTTTGTTTTATAGTAGGAAATGGGAAATTATTTAGGAACAGTGAACTTAATAATAAGGAAAAGGAAGATATGATTTTTGGACCTGAATAATATGAGGAGGGCCCTGGGCCCTGGGCCCTGCAATGAATCTTCAGATGCACTAACTAGACAGTAAAAGTAAGAAAGACAAAAGTACTATTTTTTTCTAAATCATTGATAAATTTCCATATATACCATAGACCAATTAATTTTGTTATACATGTGTTCATCAAGTTACACAAAGTATCCCATTTAAAAATATTTCTTTTGAGACCTTCATACCTGGGAGCAATTCAATCCGGGGAAAAGCAGCTCTAATTCCAGGCCCAGTAACACAATTTGTTGGGCCCAGTCCAATACGAAAATATCAGGTCCTGTGTTAAAGTATTATTACAGATTTCAAGATGGCAATGGAGCAGACCATTAAACCAAGCACAACAACACAGAAGTTTTTCACAGTTTGTTCTTTTTTCCCTCCACCCCAGCCTCTATTTGGAAATGAATAAAATTGTGACTTCTGGAAATGAGTTCTCACTTTTTCACTATGGACATTGTATCTGAATTTAAGATTGATTTCTAATGTTACTAATTCTGGGGTATCTTTCTTTACTGATGTGCTCAATCATACAAAACTCTCTCTCTTCCTTATGCTTCTATGGTTTATTTTATGGTGGGGAGTAGATTTTGTCTGCAAGATTGAATTAAATAAGATGTGACTCATATTCTTATATTTTTATTAAGTTAAGAGTAATAATCACAGCTTACATTACATATAAAATATACTCAATACCTAATGCAGACAACAATTAGATATATTAGAGAATAATTGCTTTCAATAGTGTGATTCAAACTGAAATAAGCATTCAAAGAAAGAAATGGTCAGACTAGCCAGGACTAATAGAAATAATATCAGACTGGATCCTGATACGTAGAAATCACTCAAAGACAGATAGATCATCAAGGAAATTTGGGAATCCTAAGATTCCCAAGTAGAAGACTTAAATCCTAATGTGATAGAAAATACAAAAATATTGGAGTCTTACTAGATTGTTGAACAAGGAACTTGCTTGACAACAATGGTGTGAGCAGAATAACTTGAGAGTGGAATGAAGTATGGCAGAGGTGATTGGAATAAGATAAAGTAGGATGGAATCGCTAAGGAAATTTTGAAAAACAAAAATAAAACGGGGGGCATCACGTTACCTGATTTCAAGTTTTACTACAAAGCTGTGATCACCAAGACAGCATGGTACTGGCATAAAAACAGACACAAAGACCAGTGGAACAGAGTAGAGAGCCCACATATGGACCCTCAATTCTATGGTCAAATAATCTTTGACAAAACAGGAAAAAATATACAGTGGAAAAAAGACAGTCTCTTCAATAAATGGTGCTGGGGAAACTGGACAGCTATATGTAGAAGAATGAAACTGGACCATTCTCTTACACCGTACACAAAGATAAACTCAAAATGGATAAAAGACCTCAATGTGAGACAGGAATCCATCAGAATCCTAGAGGAGAACATAGGCACTAATCTCTTTGATATCAGCCACAGCAACTTCTTTCAAGATATGTCTCCAAAGGCAAAGGAGGCAAAAGCGAAAATGAACTTTTGGGACGTCATCAAGATCAAAAGCTTCTGCACAGCCAAGGAAAAAGTCAAGAAAACAAAGAGGTAACTCACAGAATGGGAAAAGATATTTGCAAATGACAATACAGACAAAAGGTTGATATCCAGGATCTATAAAGAACTCCTCAAACTCAACACACACAAAACAGACAATCATATCAAAAAATGGGCAGAAGATAGGAACAGACACTTCTCCAATGAAGACATACAAATGGCTATCAGACACATGAAAAAATACTCATCATCACTAGCCATCAGGGAAATTCAAATTAAAACCACATTGAGATACCACCTTACACCAGTTAGAATGGCCAAAATTAGCAATACAGGAAACAACACGAGTTGGAGGGGATGTGGAGAAAGGGGAACCCTCTTCCACTGTTGGTGGAAATGCAAGTTGGTGCAGCCACTTTGGAGAACAGTGTGGAGATTCCTCAAGAAATTAAAAATAGAGCTTCCCTATGACCTTGCAATTGCACTACTGGGTATTTACCTCAAAGATACAGATGTAGTGAAAAGAAGGGCCATCTGTACCCCAATGTTCATAGCAGCAATGGCCACAAATAGCATGGAGGACAAAGGGAGTTAGAGAGGAGAAGGGAGTTGAGGGAAATTGGAAGGGGTGGTGAACCATGAGAGACTGTGGACTCTGAAAAATAATCTGAGGGGTTTGAAGGGGCAGGGGCTGGGAGGTTGGGGGAACCAGGTGGTGAGTATTAGAGAGGGCACGGATTGCATGGAGCACTAGGTGTGGTGCAAAAACAATGAATACTGTTATGCTGAAAATAAATTAAAAAAAATAAAAAGATAAATTAGGTGGATATGTAGAGGACGATAGAACATTTCTGAAAGAAAGTGGTAAAGTTATTGACTAGGATACGTTGGTGGAAATGTATAGGTAAAGATAAAACTAAGTGAATTTCTGAGAACAAACATAACAGGTTGTGGTAACATTTAGGTATAAGGAAATATTGAGATGATGAACCAGCAAATGCATAGCCTCAGTACAGCTACATAAATCCTTAGATTTTTCTCAAACAAGGAAATTTCAGTATTTCTTCAAATGTCCTTAAATTAATTGGAATACTTTCCCTGATGTACCATTCAGGATATTAAATATTATGGACCATCGAAAAATTATGTGTTTTAATATTGGTTTCATACACTTGATTTTTAAATCTAAATACCAGCACTTTTCAATGAAAGTTAAAATCTACTATTCCCAGAGAGCATATTTTTTTAATTTTAAAGTATCTAAGAAAGCATATAATACATATTTTTAAATTAAATATAAAGTAATAAGAATTTTGATAACTTTATTGCATGTAAACTGGATTATATATACAAAAGAAAAAAATCAATGCAATTTAAGAGTAATTTATGCTTATATGATTAATGTTTTTTGCTCTTAGAATAGTTTAGTTGCTAGCTTTGAATCTGAAAAGTTATCTTCAGTTAAATTTAATATCGGTTATTAAAAGAATATATTGAAATATAGTACATATGTATAACAAAAAGTAAACTGTGTCACTATTAAATTATATTAGTTTCATTCAAACAATTATATTATAATTAAAATACATCATTCACAGAAAGACCAAAAGAAATATGTGTATATCTCTTGGCATAGATCAAGAGATTTCACAATTTATTCAGCCCTCAGTGATATGTTTTAATAACTTTCTTTACATATAGTCATAACATTTCTCTAAAACACAACCGCAAAGAAAGAAAGGTTCTAAAATATTCTTTACAAGTGCTAATTCTTGCTATTGTGCTGATTTTAGAACGACTTTAAAGATACCAATTTAAGTAATATATTTATTTATTTTTTTTTTTTAAAGATTTTATTTATTTATTTGACAGAGAGAAATCACAAGTAGATGGAGAGGCAGGCAGAGAGAGAGAGAGAGAGAGGGAAGCAGGCTCCCTGCCGAGCAGAGATCCCGATGCGGGACTCGATCCCAGGACCCCGAGATCATGACCTGAGCCGAAGGCAGCGGCTTAACCCACTGAGCCACCCAGGCGCCCCTAAGTAATATATTTAAATTGTACCTTTTATCAAACTTGTTAACAATCACAAGATAGAAAATAAAAATAAATATATTAAACAAGTAGAAATAAAATAAACAAAATAAAAATATTAAATAAGTAGAACTTTCCAGAAATATTAGAGAATAACATCATTACATGTAACTATTTTAATTAAAGGTCATAAGAAAGAGATGACCAGAAGGTCAACATAATGAGACTGTGTTAAGCTATTGCAGCACAGGGATTCCTAAGAAACCGATGACCGTGTGAAGTGTTCTTGCCATTTTAAATAAAGCTCCATATGCCTTAAATTTGGGAACTCTCATCAGGAGTATACTGCCTGGCTTCAATTGTCATTATATGGCAGAGGGAGAGAAGGGATTTCTGAGGGAGCCAGAGCCCAAACTATTTAGAGCTTTATAGAGTAAAGTCAACATCTTTGAATTGCAATTTTAAGCAAATGGGTAGGCAGTGCAGGCTGTGGAAAATTGGTATTATGCACTCCCTGTGGCTTGTACCACTTAGTTGCTGAGCCGCAGAATTTAGCCTATGTAGAAGCTTCTGGGTGGCATTGAAGGCTAGGAATATACTAAGGGAAATAAAGCCTATGTTCATCCAAGCATACCTTCAACCTAAACTTTACAATCATTTGGATGAGTGCAATGCACAATCAAAGGGAAAGCTCAACAACTGGAGTCAGAAAACAGAGAAAAAGTTGGAAGTTGAAGCGTTACCCTCAGCTCACTTCTGCTTTCACTAAATAATTCTTATAGGAGCAGATGTTAAGGAGAGGAATGCCAGCATTTAGATTTTGCTCCCGATGAAAGAGAAGAATTGATTCTTCATTGTGAAAGAATCCTATGTCTCATAGAGATCATGACATGAAACTCTTTGTGAACTACTGTTTTATAAATTCTTGCAGGTCCAGTCCTCCACTCAGCAGGTACAGATTTTCTCAATGGACAAGTCATTTGTTTCATACGGTAAATGTTACACAAAAAATTCTATGCAAAACAATAAACCATTTGATGTATTTTTAGCGTGATGGTACTATTGCCTCATTCTTGGAATCCTAACAATGTTTGCATTTTCTAAAACTTCCGTACTCTCAAATCAGTCTCTGCAACCCAACACTTTCTATCAATTACATACTTTTATCCATGTGGGGCTTTATGGGAGAGTTAATAAATTAAAGCATCATTCTTTCTAAGGTTTTTGACATTTTAAATATAAGTAATTGACTAGAATTGTATTACTTCAAGGAAAAGAGATTTCAGGGACCCATATATGTAATAATTTTATTACCATCCTTTGGGAGCAAACTGTACAGAATATTTAGTAAATTCTAATTATGTAGCCACCCTGCTAAATGTAGGTAAGAATTCTGATTTATATTTACTATATATTTTTAAAGAATTTCTCTCTTAGTAATTTTTTTTTAATATTTATTGGACAACTACCAAAAAGTGGCATAAACATTTGAAGTGGCCAGATCAGATTAGAAAGTGATGATAAGGATTCAAATAAGCTACTTTCCCTCCATGGCATTAGTAAAAGAAAAAAAAAAAAAAAGTAATGGAAAGATAATAAACCAAGATCCTTCACCAGTTCCCCACCTTAGTGGCAGCTCCCCACCGTAATCCTTGTTCCTCATAGAATGACTTCCACTCTTTAGTTGTCTTATTTCCTGGCACAGAATAAAGAATATAACAGGTTAGAGAAACCTGGAAGCATGGATTTATTGCTGAATGGGGAGAAGATGACCTTGCCAATCCACCCAACTCATATAAGCAAATAGTCCCAGTGCCACTTACATACTCCTATTTGTGAGTCTGTGGAGCATGCTTATCACCTACCACACCACAGGAGAGAGAAACTATCAAAAGGAATATTATCTGTTCCTTTTTTTGGAGGAGGTACTTCGTTATAGCTGAAATGTAGCAGTAGTGGGATTAAATGCTGCCCACATTTAAGTCATTATTTTATTTATTCAGCTAGTACTTTTAGGAATGCTCTACTAGATTTTTAAAAACCATTACTGGGGCACCTGGGTGGCTCAGTGGGTTAAGCCTCTGCTTTCTGCTCAGGTCATGATCTCAGGGTCCTAAGATCGAGCCCGGCATCAGGCACTCTGCTCAGCAGGGAGCCTGCTTCCCTCTGTCTTTGCCTGCCTCTCTCTCTGTCAAATAAATAAATAAAATATAAAAATAAAAAATAAAAAAATAAAAATCATTACTTTTATTAGTACTCATATGTCTACTACCGTTGCATCTACTATCATTAATACTATAGATAATGGTTATAATTTAATAACACTATCTTTCAGGCATTCTGCTAATCAGGTCACATTTATTAACGCATTCATTCTAACAACAATGCTATGGGGTGTTAACGTGCCCATTTTACAGAAGAATTAAGCTTAAAGAGGCTCAGAAACTGCCCAAAGACACATATAGTGAACTTCGTAAAAATAGGGCATGACTTCATATACCTTCCATGAATCCTAAGCTAACAAGCTACACTTTTACATGGTTCCCTGTTGTCTATGAATAAATTATCCCTGACTCTCAAAAAAAAATAAAATAAAATAAGTTTTATTAGGGAGCTATATAGTTAAAAAAGGAATATAATAATACCATTTAAGTACTAATGAAGATGCAAAAGTTAAAGCACTGCTCGAAGTAAAAGAGTAAAACAAACTACAAATTGTCCTTAAAGATAGGAAATGTTTTCTTGAAAATATGACCTTTCTGCGATACCATGACCAGGAAGTGATCAAGTGAAAAAATTGACAATGTTATTCCTGCATATTGGAAAAAGTTTGTGCAAAAATATAACAGTGAAAATAGAATGACATTCTTGAGGAATGTAACACATATAAATAAGGACTGGATCATAAAATGCCTATGTGTCAGGTTATCAGGAATTTTGATAATACTCTTTTCTAAAGGCAGTGGAAAGTTCCTGAGAGCTTTCTTAAAAGAGTAAAATGGTCTCTACACATGTGAGGACCTATGGGACAAGATATTTAAAATATGAGGCACTGTCTTTGGCTTGAAAAAATTAGCCTAGAAAAAAAGAAAACAATGATAAAATAACCTCAAACAATTTATAAAAATTATATTTCACTATAAAGTTCTGATTCTTAATTCAGTAAGAATGTGTAGTAAATGACCAATAATGACAGAAAGAAGAAAAGCTTCAAGAATGAGGTCACAATTAGTGAGAAATTTTAATTTTTTTTTTAGTTGGAGTATAGCTGTGAAAAGCCTAGAATCAGCTACATAACTCTTAACAGTAAATTATTGTAAATACTTAAGGCAAAGAGAGATGAGTTGTGGACAATGTTTTGGAACTTTGGTTTGGTGTTGGTCTGTGGAGCAGAAGTTATTGATGTTCTGGCCCTGAGTTCTTGCCATTGCAATGCCTGGAGAACTCTTCAAAGTACCTGAGAGATTTCTAGTGAGACTGGAGCTGCTCTGCCTTTATGCTTAGCAAACTGGAAAAACCAGAAACTTATTATGGCCCTGCCTCTGAAGCAGCCATCAATGAGCAAGAAGAGCTGGTAGCCAAAGTTTTCAGATAATTCTAAATGAGGTAATTCTATTTACACTACTCACTCCCAGAGTCCTGGCAAGATTATTCATCAGTTACCCACAACTGACTTGATAACTTTATTGACTACTTTCTTTCACTTTCTCTGTTTCCTACTCACCTGTGAGTGATATCTGGTTGCCTATACTTAGATCTTTGTCTCAAGGTCTTTCTGAGAGAACATAAACTGAGACAATATATAATATATGGAGACAGAGATCTTCAATAGCACTAATTTACGTTAGAGATCCTTTTGCTGCCTAAAAATGTGTGCACATGCATATACACATAGTCATTTATGCATAAATTCATCTAATAATTATTCATTGATTTCCTGCATTAAGTCAGATGCTATTATTCTAGGTTTTCCGTGTACATTAGAGAAAAACCTTTTGTAAAACTCATATGCAGACATATACATTTTTATGATTCCATTTTGTTGTTGATAATACTGAAGTCCAAACATGAAGACTCTTGGTATTATAGACCTCAGATTTAGAATCCCTGAGGAAGATAGATCGAGACATAAATGTGAAAAAATAAATTCAAGAATCACAAAAATAACCATGAGAATTGAGCAAAACAATAAGATAGTGAAAGAATCAAATGATATAATTGTAGGTGTTATCTTCACTGTGGAAAGAAAAGTTAAGGAGAGCTTATAAAGAATGTTAGTTTAACAGAAAATACTCCAAATAGCCAGAAGAATGTCAAAAAAGAAAACCAAAGTTGGCGGCATCACAATTCCAGACTTCAAGTTCTATTGCTGTAATCATCAAGAAAGTATGATACTGGTGCAAAAACAGACACATAGATCAATGGAACAGAATAGGGAGGCCAGAAATAGACCCTCAACTCTATGGTCAACTCATCTTGACAAAGCAGGAAAGAATGTCCAATGGAAAAAAAAAAAGTCCCTTCAGCAAATGGTACTGGGAAAATTGGACAGTCACATGCAGAAGAATGAAACTGGACAATTTCCTTACACCACACACAAAGATAGACTCTAAATGGATGAAAGACCTCAATGTTGAGACAGGAATCCATTAAAATCCTGGAGGAAAACTCAGGCAGCAACCTATCCAACCTCAGTGCAGCAACTTTTTTCTAGAAACATCACCAAAAGCAAAGGAAGCAAGGGCAAAAATGAACTATTGGGACTTCATCAAGATAAGAGATTTTGCACAGCAAAGGAAACAGTCAACGAAACCAAAGGACAACTGATAGAATGGAAGAAGATATTTGCAAATGACATAACAGATAAAGGGTTAATAGGCAAAATCTTTAAAGAACGTCTCAAACTCAACATCCCAAGAACAAATAATTTGATCAAGAAATGGTCAGAAGACATGAACAGATATTTCTACAAAGAAGACATCCAAATGGCCAACAGACACATGAAAAAGTGCTCAACATCAGTCAGCATCAGAGAAGTAGAGATCAAAACCACAAGGAGGTATCATCTCACGCCAGTCAGAATGGCTAAAATTAACAAGACAGGAAACAACAGATGTTGACAGGGATGCGGAGAAAGGGGAAACCTCCTTCACCATTGGTGGGAATGCAAGCTAGTACAGCTACTCTGAAAACAGTATGGAGGTTCCTCAAATAGCTGAAAATAGAGCTACCCTATGATCCAGTGATCACACTACTGGGTATTTACCCTAAAGATACAAATGTAGTGATCTGAAGGGGCACATGCACCCAAATGTTTATAGCAGTAATGTCCACAACAGCCAAACTATGGAAAGATCCTAGATGACCATCAATAGATGAATGGATAAAGAAGATGGTATGGAGATACACACACACACACACACACACACACACACACACTTATAGATATATATATATATGACAGAATACTATACAGCCATCAATAAAATGAAATCTTCCCATTTGCAATGACAGGGATGGAACTAAAGAGTATTATGCTAAGCAAAATAAGTCAATCAGAGAAAGACAATTATCATATGATCTCTCGGATATGAGTAATTTGAGAGAGTCATGAGGGGTAGGGAAGGAAAAAAATGAAACAAAATGGGGCTGGAGAGGCACATAAACCATAAGAGACTCTTAATCTCAGGAAACAAACTGAGTGTTGCTGGAGCAGAGCAGGGGAAGGGGGAGGGAGGGAGGAATAGGGTGGCAGGGTTATGGACATTGGGAAGGACATTGTGCTATGGTGAGTGTTGTGAATTTTTAAGACTGGTGATTTACAGACCTGTACCCCTGAAGCAAATTATACATTATATGTTAATTAAAGTATGTATGTTGGGTGCCTGGGTGACTCAGTGGGTTAAGCCTCTGCTTTCGGCTTGGGTCATGATCCCAGGGTCCTGGAATCGAGTCCCGCATCGGGCTCTCTGCTCAGCAGGGGGCCTGCTTCTCTCTCTCTCTCTCTCTCTCTCTCTCTCTGCCTGCCTCTCTGCCTGCTTGTGATCTCTCTCTGTCAAATAAATAAAATATTTTTAAAAAACAATAAAATATATGTTAATTAAAAATATGTTCAAAAATATATTAAATTTAAAATATGTAAATTATATGTTAATTTTTAAAAAAAAGGATACTAGTTTAAAAAAGTGAGTGATTGAAGCTGGTAGGCTTACTGCATTGAAATGATGGTCTATTTGCCCAGGGTCTAAGTCATGAAAACTGATGTGAGAGTACCTGAGGATGTCAATTGTAGCAAATTTTCTAATGAAACCTATCTCTCAGGATTCATGCCTTTATACAGTGCCTTTCCAACTTGAATTGGCTATGTTCCTGTAACTTTTTTTTTTTTTTAAGATTTCATTTATCTATTTATTTGACAGAGAAAGAGAGATCACACATAGAGAGACAGACAGAGAGAGGGGAAAGCAGGTCCCCTGCCAAGCAGAGAACCTGACACGGGGCCTGATCCTAGGACGCTGAGATCATGACCCAAGCTGAAGGCAGAGGCCCAACCCACTGAGCCATCCAGGTGCCCCTGTTCCTGTAACTTTTATAAACCAATAGAACTTGGTGAAAGTGGCATTGTACAAATTTGGGGACTAAGGCTAAAGAAGTTATTGAGAACTTCTTTGGCACACTTGGAATGCTGAGCCACCATGTTAGAAGTCCAGTTACCCTGCTAGAGAGACCATGTGGAAAGAATACATTGAAAACCACAGAGAGAGAGAGAGAGAGAAAGGAAGGGAGGAGGAGAATGAGTCTTAGGATAACAGTGAAAGAGAGAGGGATTCTGGCTTAGAGCCACTATTCCTGACAAGACACCAGATATATGAGTGAGCCATCATCTTGGATGTCTCTGACTCATAAACCCCCAGATAATTGTAGTTCCAGATTATATAATGAGGAATACAAAAACTTCCCAATTTCACTCACTAAGCCATGGAATTTGTGAGAGATCAATATATAGTTTTGTATTAAGCATTAGTTTTTGTGTAAGAAGCAAACAGAGAGCTATTTAGCTCCAAAGTTAGGTGGTTTCTTATGGAAAATGAAGGATGACTCAGAATGAAGCCATTAGCCAAAGGACTGGACCATAACCTATAGAGATTCCTTACCTCCTTAATAGTAGGTTTTTTTGCATGCACCTCAGTGACTTTAGGATTACTACAGATAAGTGACTGGTATATTTTTCTATACACTCTGCCCCTTTTAAATGTGTCAGTTTAGTTCTGGTCCCTGTGTTGTCTCACCATTGCATGTGCTATGTGTGTGTTTGGGAGATGATACAGATGACTTGTCTTTTAGGTCATAGATCTTTGGCTGAAAAGGTACCGTAATAAGGAAACCTCATCTACACCTGGGTTGGATTCAGATGATGAGATTCTAAATCTGATGGCAGAAAGAAAGGGAACTTGGGTGGAGTGTACTTGGCATATAGGAGGAATGTAAATCACTAAGGATCAGAGGGAATTTATAGTCTCCAAACATGATCTCTCAAGATCATATCTTCTGTATTAATGCTGTTATGTAATTATTTGCCACATTCAATCAGGGCTGTCTGTAGACTTTAACTATCAGTGTGGCAGAAACGTTGCTCTCCCAGTTTTGTACTGCAGCTTTAAGAAAGCCTGATACAGAGCGCCTGCAGAGCTCAGTAGGCTAAGAGGTTAAACATCTGTCTTTGGCTCAAGTCCTGATCCCAGGCTTCTGGGACTGAGCTCTGCATGAGCAGGGAGCCTGCTTCTCCCTCTCCCCCTGCTCCCTACTCATGATTGTTCTCGATCTCTCTTTCTCTCTCAAATAAATAACAAAATCTTAAAAAAAAAAAAGACCAATATGCTTTATTTATTCATTTTTTGGTTGGTATATAAGAAGTCTGGCTATTCATTTGGAATACTCCCTTTAAAAGGACACACAGAGAAGGTGAATATTACATAACTTCACAGAAGAAAGCCTAGCTCCACCAGTTCCAGGTGATTCTACGTATTCTAGTGACCCAGCTAGACCAATATTCCAGTTATGCCCCTCAAGTTTCCAAATGGCTGCAGCCCTATCCAACAAAAGCTGAGCGAAAGACCTGTCCAGCTGAGCGGTTTTGTTATATATATATATATATATATATATATATATATATATACATATTATATATATATATATATCCTATTTTGGAGATTACTTTACTTCTTGTGTCAAAATGTCTTATGTCTTGTTCAACAACTACTTTTTGAGTTCTACTCCCATTGGGTCTATCTGGATGTAACTTCCTTTAACACCCATGTGAAATTAAAAAAATACTCTTCTAATCATTTTCTAGAATCAAGATGTTACAGTGAAGGGTCTACAACTGCTTTTTCCAAGCTAACTCTGTTGGCTAAGTTGTTTTTCCTGTAAAAGGATTCCTAAAGGAATCCTTTTGAGGAAGCCGAATCAGCCAGAGGCCATCAAATCAAGCCTGTAGTTTAAAAGATTATATTTATTGACTTGTTGCAAGTGATGTATTTCAAGTATACAACTCCATATTGTTAAATACAGTCACCATGCTGTATATTGCATTTTCAGAACTTAATTATCTTAACTAATTTAATTTTAAATTCACAAATTAATTCAACAGATATATTTTGAGTATCTACCAGGTTATGTTTAGAGGTTTTCAAATAATGGATAATGGTGTTGACACATAAAACTTTTATGTCTTTATTCCAGTTCAGTTCTTTTTTCAATTAGCTAAGCTACTTACTCTAACTATATGATTGCTTAAAGTACAGTAGGTCAAATTGGGTGTACTAATTTAGAAAATCCTAAAACTCAAGGAAATTTGGTAGAATTACTTCTAAGTATGCATAGCAGATGTGATGTAAATATGGATGTAATCATTCTCAAGTACTAGAACCTTTTTCACAGTCTTTGATTACAAAGTAGAAAATTATCACATACCATATGGTCTGTGTTATATCTATATGGCAGCTTCTCTAATGTAAATTGTTCAAGGTCAATCTTTCTGTAAGCTCCCTAATGGGTAAAATCTAATATAGGCTTAACATTATCATATAAAGAAAATTAGCATTGTTTGTATCAGACAACTATAAAACAAAGTAAAAAATGCACGTGTGATTTCCACAATGTGTTCATCATTAATATTAAAATGAGTACTAAAAATTTTAAATTTTCAGAACACTGGAGTTTATTTAATCAAAAGTCAATTTCTGAATGGTACTGATCATTTTAATTTCTTCTACATCTTTATTTCATATTTGAAGAAAATAGGTCATTTCTCTTTTCTGTCCAGAGTATTTATGTCAAAATTGTGGTTAAGCAATTCTCTCATGTGTTTTGGAGATAAGTCTTATATGAAGGAAGGTTTTAGGCATCAACCTTTACCAGATGTGTTTCATTTCTACTTAGGACTTTAGAAGTAAATATATACTTTTGTATTTGGAGATAATTAAAAGTATATATTCACTTTGTATTTGGGAATGACTTAAATGGAATATGAATAAAGATTTTAAGTTTAACTTTTCTTATTTTTCCTGAATTGTTGGCCATCTTTTTTATATTAAATCTGTGAATGTGGTACAGTAAAGAACTGATAATCTCTACAAAATTATTGACAATATAGTAGTTACTTCTAAATAAATAAGCAAGCAATCTGTTTAATGTCATGAAAAGAAAATGATGGGTTGACTTAAATGCTCATCTAAAACAAGTAATTTTTTGTCATGTTATAGAAACATCTAAATAGTGTGTTATTAAATCAACATGTGAAAGAAAGAAAATAAGTAGTAAAACAACCATGATGTTGATGGAATATATGATGGAATAATCAGCAACAAACTTACAAGCACCAGTGGTTGTTAGAAGACAGCAAAATACTGCTTTAGGTCTCTGATGGAAAAGGAAACTGGTGTTAACATTTAGCTATTTATCAACTTTGGACATTCAAGAACTCACAAACTTCTCATTTTACAAATATTTTAGGAAATTCTTTAGGATGAACTTTGTCAAAATGAGATAATAAACCAAAGCAGTGGAAGCTATAGAATCCAAGATATAGAATATTTTACTCAGTGAAGACAGGAAGTCACATGTTGACACCTCTTCAGGAGGACAGAACATTTCTTTCAAACTGGAGTAGGAAGGGGATTCCAATAGATACATAGCTCTGATGGGAAAAGAGTTCTTACGAAATACTTTCCCCCAAATTAGTAACAAGTACATGAAGTAACAAAGTTAAAAAAAAAAAAAAAAGGAAAGCAATCATGTTTAAAGAATACAAACATTTAGGTCAAAATTATTGAATTTTATGAAACCAGAAGAACCAAGAAATTAAATCAAATTAGAGAATTCAGAAACTTGTAAGTTGTTGAAAGTCTCATATAATAAATAGTGCTTTTAAAAAACAGTTAAGTATTAAATTTCGAAGGAAGAGATTAACAGGTCTTTTCTCTAGGGTCAGAGATGCTTGGGAAGTTACTTTTTATTCTAATCTTCCCTCTAATCCAAACTACTTAGATCACTATATATTGACCTCACTCTGTATCTCATTGTCAACATTATTTTGTTGGTGTTTTTTTTTTTAACTTTGTTTGTTTGTTTGTTTGTTTGCTTTATCTGTAGCCATTTTATAAATGGTAATTGATGACATGCAGCAGCACCAGAAGGGGAGCTCATCACATACACCTTGGGGTTCTACTTGACTGGGAAACTTTTTAAGCTGAAGAGGTCTCATAGTTGATAGTGTTTCTGTTTTAAGTTAATCATCACTCACCTACTGTTGTCCCAGTGACCGCACATGTCCCCAGTGCCACACCCTTTGGGAACATCAGCAGCTGCATCTGGAATCCATGAGGTTCTTGCTATACTATTATTGTTCAGGCAGTGTCATCTCTGGTTATGATTTGTTCTCAAAGTCAAGTAAATTTTGTCGGGGGAAGCCTGACCTATCAGTTTTCTTTGTCAAGGAGCAGATGTCTGGGAATGCAAATTGGTACAGGCAGTATGGAAAACAGTATGAACATTCCTCAAACAATTAGAAAAAGAACTACCATGTGATCCTATCATCTCACTTCTTGGTATTCTTTTAAAGAAAACAAAAACACTAATTTGAAAAGATATATGCACCCCCATACTTGCTGCAGCATTATTTATAATAAGCCAGGATATAAAGACAACCTAACTGTCCATCAATAAATGAATGGATTTAAGATACAGTATACAGTTATATAATGGAATATTACTCAGCCATAAAAAGGAATAAAAGCTAATAACAATATGGATGGAACTCGAGGGCATTATGCTAAGTGAAATAAGTCAGACAGAGAGAAGACCAATACCATAGAATCTTACTTATAAGTGGAATTTAAAAACAAAGAAACAAGCTCATAGATTCAGAGAACAGACTGGTATTGGCTACAGGGAAGGGATGGGGACTATGTAAAATGGGTGAAGAGGATCAAAAAGTACAAACTTCCAAATATAAAATAAATGTCATAGGGATGAAATATACTGCATTGGGACTGTCGATAATACTGCACTGTACTTTTGAAAGTTACTCAGAAAGTGAATCTTAAAATTTTAAATCTTTCTCCTCATAAGAAAAAAAAATATTTTGTAACTATGTATGGTTACAGATGTTAAACAGACTTGTTGTTGTGACCATTTTACAATATACTAATATCACAAAATAATGATTCTGTACATCTGAAGCTAATATGATGTTATATGTCAATTATACATGAATAGAAAAAAAGAAAAAGAATGTAGCAGGTGCCAACACAAGATTACATGTGCAAGAGAAATAGTGAACAAAAATGGGGAATAATCTAGAGTAGACAAGGAGCATTGTTGAATTTCCAACTGTCTGACTCATGTGGAAAGAAGGAAGTAAAAAGGATTAGGTAAGAAGATTCTCAGACTGCAACTTTATCTCTTAAGAAAACTTCAGCCAGGTCAGTGGGGTACCCGAGGGCTAAAATTACCTATTGAAAGAATTCTTCATCTTGTTGTAATGGTCCTGCATAGTACCAGTACTTTGCTCATCATACCATTTCCTTGCTCAGTCTTTGGTTAGAAGCAACCCATGGCAATGTGGCATCAGCATAAATGTGGGGATGGATCCAGAATAGGAGTATCTCAACAATTGACTCATATGTTTTCTGTAGATATGAGAAGCTTATTTTCATGGTCTAATATCAGAACCTTATTTCAAACAGACCATCACTTGCTAGGTAGGACGTAGTTGAACTGAAGTCCACTACAGTTTTCAGGAGTAGCTCCTACATGGTTTCCTTGGACCTCTTTTCCTGAAAGAAAACAGAAAAATCAGGTCAGTGGAACAGAATTTTTGTTTTGTTTGGTTTTGTTCTGTGGGTGTTAGGGAACAGCTGGATAGACATCCTCTCCTCATATTACCGATCGTGAATTTCCCTCACTTTCCTCTATCTCCGTGCATGTGTTGGTATATTTCCTACTGATGTGACCCAAATGTAAATTCCTGTGGGATATTTTCTTTGGAAATCACAACTTTTCCAAGTTGAATTACCACAAATGTCCACTCCACAATCGTGAGGCAAAGACTCCCGGGTACCCAGTGGATTACCTGGGTTCCATACGTATTATTCTGACCTCTTTATGCAAAAGCAGTCCTACTTTCTCCGCTGATTGTAGTCAATTACACACACTGTAATATTGCCTTTTCTACCAGTCTGATGGTCCCTGGGTATAAGAAGTATAAAGGGCTCAGGTGGTGGTTATAGTTCAATGGAACATTTACTCTGTCCTATGGCAAGACTGAACCATATTTGAGGAAAACACATTCAACCCTGCAGAGTTGCAAGAACAGGAAGCACAAAATACTCTTGTGCATCACTGAGAATAACCTCGAATGAGGCCACTCCTACTTCTACCACTGGGCTTCCAGACCTATTTGGGAACACAGAGCTGTATAGAGGCTTCTGACTTAAAGCACATTCTTCATCCTGAAGGATGACAATTTATCCTTTTAAAGGATTGCCTCTAAGCTGGTACTTCATCATTGCTTTTAGAAGGATGTCCCAGCCCTCTGTGAGACCAGCTATTTCTAAGTATTAAACTGGTGATGCAACTGGTCGATTTCCTGCTTATGCCCCCATACCCACACTACTTTTGTTATGCAGCAAATCTTCTGATTGCATGCAATATTGTCCGACCTCCTGTGGTAATAATAATTCTCAAGTGAACCCTTAGATTCCCATTCCTTGATATATATGCACTGTATAAGCCAGTGTCTATTATTCTAATTTTAGGACTGTCTGTAAGCCCCTCTGAAATTATAACTCGATAGGTCTGAAACAATATAGCTTTTAGGACAAATTCCAGATACCTGGTCACTTGTTGCTTCATGATCAAGTGTTCTAGCCCTACCAAGGCTCACTGACGTACCATGAGCTGTTTCTCAAAAGCCGTATGAATTTTTGCTGGAGATTTTTTGTTCTTACTGGGCAAGTGGATGGTTTCAAGTTTAATTTGGCTTTTCCCTCTATGAGAGCTCTTACTCCACAGTCCAAGGAATCAACGCTAGAGTTACTCCAGCTGGCAATTATATCCTCCCCCCTTGTGTGGGTGACCTTACCTAATCAGATGAGCCTTTTAAAGAGGACCTAAAGATTAGAGATAGAATAAATCAGAGAGATTTGAAGCTACAGAAAATGATCTGTTGGCCTTGAAAAACAAAATGTCATATCATTAAGAGGCATGTGGCAAGAAATCGTAGACACCCTATCAGGGCTGAGAGTGGTCCCCTACTGACAGCCAGAGACCATCCTACAACTATAAGGAACAAAATTGTGCCAATGACCACATTAGCTTGGAGAAGACCCTGAGCTCCAGGAAAGCATATAACCAACATCCTAATTTTTAAGATTCTGAGCAGAGGATCTAGTTAACCTATACCTGGATTTCTGATCCACAGAAACTGTGAGATAATAAATGGATATTGTTTTAATCCACCAAGTTTGTGATAATTTTTAGTGAGGCCATTGAAAATGTATACAGATTTCATACCTGTGAAAGAGAAATCTCTAAGCCCTCATGCAGTAGCGTTGGTCAAAGCTCTGTAGGCAGGAAAGCCAAACCTATATTTGGAATATGTTTCAGTATAAATCCTGGCTGTTCTAGGAAAGTGAGATTTGGCACCAACTAATTATTCTTGAGGAGTAGTGTCATACTAGGGGCTCAGATTAGGTCTGTCTGGCAGGTTGGGCATTCCGAAGAGGTGGTAGTTAGATTAGTTCTTGATAAGTAGAAATCTATGTTGCTGGGGTAATTCATAGCTTCAATCCTGCCACTCACTGCACCAGTTAAACAGGGTTTGATTGTTAAAATAGATTCATATAATACAAGATGAAATACTTACAAATCTACAGTTTATTACCACAAAAAAAGATATATTAGTGACAGCCTTAAAGTAAGCAGATGTATTACAGCCAAAGTCTGTCTAACAGCCATGGATCCAGAGATATCAGGTGCAGTCTCCTATCGTAATCCATTTCTAAGGGCCACGGACGGATGCACTTTTTATCTTGGATCAGGAATCACCAATGTGTGCATGGAACACCTTGGAATTAGGGAGCTCAAAATGGAATCTTGGCTGGGGTTTTTATTTTTTTATTTTTTGCTGGCTATGTAACATATTTCTGCTACATAACCAGCTTTAGCAGCAAAGTCCTCCTGGGTCTCGCAGAGACCAGGTGCGAATCATCAATCTCATTGTTATCAATAAACAGTGCTGACGAGCTGGAACAAATGGGCCGGAAACTCTTTAGACCCATGGTTATAAAGCAACACTATTAATCAGAATGTTTCATGCCTTGACTAAGGGTCATTGCCATGCACAAACTTTAGCAAGACAGTTCAAGCTAATTCCAAGCTTGCTGTAATTAACCTTCACAACATAACCATTATTCCATTTGTGTGCCTATCATGCCAGTCCCAAGATGGCATATGAAGTTTGGCTAACATCAGATGGCAAAATCTTTTCATCAACTTCGTTATCCAGAACTATTTTCACATTGGTTGCTTTATGATGGGCATCAGCATGTGACACAAATATCTTCACACTTGGTGTCCACTTCCACATGTTACTCATCCATGTGCAAATTCTGCTACCACGCAAATTGGATGGCTAGCTTCACAGTCTGCACCTCCACCCATTGGGAAATATTTTCTTTCCACTTTCATTTAGAGCCACTCTGAACATTTCTGTAATGCTTATGGCACCTAATTTCAGCTTGCACCCACCTACTGAGCCAACTCAATTATAAATGAAGCCTGGAGATTATTCTTTCTCCTTCAACTGAACATGCAGGAGATATGAGCTGTGAAAGGTGTATTTCTGCGACTTTAGTGGTGACATGAGGATCTAGGCTACCCACTGATGCATAGGTGTCGCTGTGGGCTCATCAAACCTATGGTGAGCTACTCTTCAGCCAGAGCCCAAGTCCCATTTATTGTCTGTTCTTCCTAAGTCCCCATTCTAACAAGAGAGCTGTAACAACAATATTTGTCTCTGAGTATCATTGTCAACCAGATCTTACACCCAATAGTCCTCAAGATATCTATTTTCTGCCTAGTGTTAAAACTCCCAAGTAAATAGCTATAGGTTCTTTTGGTAAAACTTGGCAATTCATTTAGAGTGTATAATTGCTATGGTGTTAGGGTCCTTCCTTTTAAGGAGCTAACCACTTTTATCCCAGTGAGGTCTGGATTCAAAATTGTCTTATCTTCAACTTTTACCTTCCTACCTTCAACTCTTGCCTTCCTACATTTTTTGGTTGGGTATGTTAAGTAACTCTCTTTTTGCTGCCTGTTAATTTTGTCTATAAGGACATCCTGCTCTATTTAATGTCTTCACAACTTCTTGTCACTCAATTCCCCTCAGCATCATTCCATGCCCCTTTAGCACTTGTGGGGAAATTTGAGCACTAGAAAGTGGGCACTGAACATGAAGCTTAATCATTTAGTCTTATATATTTTTTCCTTTCTCATATACAAACAGATGGCTGAATCACAAAGAACCACATGTGAACTAGATGGAGAAGATTAAACATCAACCACAGATAGTGGAATGAGATGAATACTGCATCAAGATGAGACTTCAGTTGAGCTTGCATAAGAGATGGAGAATTTGTTCTTCTATGTGAAGAAGTATGCTGATTTTGGTGACCAAAGGGAGAGACTGACCCATACACAGTGTGCTCCATTTTCTATACTGTATAGTTACTGCCCAGAAGTGCCTTGTGAGACGGGCATACCATTTCTGAGATGACCCTCGAATCTCACAATGGAACCCTTCTTGCCTATGGGTTATGAATAACACTGGCAAGTTTTATTACTTCAGAAAATGGATATAAGGAATGGTTATATTTTCTCTATGTTTTCCTACTTCCCCCAGCAGTATGCAGAGAAAACGCCTTAGGATAAGGATTCTCTCAAGTGTGCAACAGCATCAACAATATATGGGAACATGCTTGAAGCAAGTTCCTAGGCCTACTTCTGATTTTGTAAATAAAAAATACGGGGTGAAAAGAGTGTGAGGGGTCAAAGCAATCTTTGTTTTAGCATGTCCTCTGCAGTACAGTTTTACAACAGCTGTAGGATTGAGTAGATGCAAAGGAAGGAAGGAGACTACCCCCCTGAATTACCATGTAGAACAAAGCCCTTGTGTTCCACAAGTACTGCTATGAACTGTAAGAACAGTTGTCCTCGAGGCACCTGGGTGGCTCAGTCCTTAAGCATCTGCCTTCAGCTCAAGTCACGATCCTGGGATCCAGCCCCGCATCGGGCTCCACATGGGGCTCCCTGTTTTGGGGGCTGCTTCTCCCTCTTCCACTCCCCCTGCTTGTGTTCCCTCTCTCGCTGTGTCTCTGTCAAATGAATAAATAAAAAGCTTAGGAAAAAAAAAAGAAGAGTTGCTCTTTTATATATGTTATACATTTTAAGTCTATTTGTTGAGTAGCTTAACATTATCGTAACTAATACAAATGCAAAATAAAGGAAGGGTGATAATGAACTTCAAGTGTTCTATGAAGAATACAGTTCCTCAAGAATGAAAGAGGTAGGATGTTAACAAAGGTGTGCAGAGATGTAACAAAAGAATTGCTTTACTTAGGAGAGATTTTATAATTTGTGTAACCTCACAGGAGGTATTTTTAGTTTGACAATGATCTGGTGAAATAAAGATGGTTTTGAAAGTACTCACCTTTCATTATGTGGATAAAACTATTATGAATCTACAGATCTGTTACCTTTTTTTTTTTTTTTTTTTAGCTCAGCAGTGTGTCTTAAGATCACTTATGACCATAGATGGACACTAATCTGTTGCTTCTAACTGGTCAGTGATATTCTATGGTGAGCACACATTCTACTTTACTTATCTCCTTTCCAGTAAGGGAACACAGACCGGCTACAAAATCCAAATATTGAAAATACAGCAGCAATGAGAGGAAATGTTATAATGTGTCACAAATGTGACAATCTATGAGAAAGGTGATAGTGTTAGAAAGGACTAAGTAAAATTTTAGTTATTTAAAACTCTATATTTTGTCTTGTTGCATTTGATCTGCATAACTGAGCTATATAATTTAATAAACCTATTATGTGATAGGTAACATATAAACCATAAGCCTCATTATTTCATTTCATAACTGGAGACCACACTATTATTTTGTGGATGAACAAGATTTCTAAGGTTTGGACCAATTCAAATCAAAAGCAAGAAATGTTTGTTCTAGGGCGCCTGGGTGGCTCAGTGGGTTAAGCCGCTGCCTTCGGCTCAGGTCATGATCTCAGGGTCCTGGGATCGAGTCCCATATCGGGCTCTCTGCTCAGCGGGGAGCCTGCTTCCTCCTCTCTCTCTCTCTCTGCCTGCTTCTCTGCCTACCTGTGATCTCTCTCTGTCAAATAAATAAATAAAATCTTTAAAAAAAAAAAAAAAAAAAAAAAGAAATGTTTGTTCTAAACACTTATCAATTCTCAGTTAATGCTCTACAAGGGCCTAGAGATTTCCCTGTTTGCCTATACAACATATTTTTTTTTCCTATCAGCTAATACTTAAAAATTAGAAGGTTTCATATGCAAATTAAGTAACATTTATTTTATTTCATGGAAAATATTTTATAACATTTTATACCAATATGTATACATTATATATAATAAAATCTGATTCCCCCTAAAATGTTATATAATATGGGAAATTCTGAGATAAAGTTCATTCTTGTTGAACATCCCTCTAGGCTAAAGGCCAGGAGTGAAAGTAAACTTCTCTTCACAGTTAGAGATACTACCTTGATAAAATTTGAGATGCACTGCCCTAGGGCTTTCTGTCATGTCATCCCCAGACTCTTCCTTCAAAGAAAACAGCTAGACATTGTCTAATACTTCTGGCAACAGATGGTGAAGTGGTTTTAAGTATAGTGTTCATTTTTATTAAAAATTCTAAATATTGTGAATAAGTAAACAAAGCAATATATTTTACGTGGTATTTTTGATGAATTATTACTGTCAACTATTATTTTTAAAACTCTGCTATGTGTTCAAAAACACATCAAAAGGAATTTATATCTTTGATGAAATTTTTTATGCAGGGCATTCACTAATAGAAAATACTTCCTGTCTTTCTTCTTCAGTTGTTTAACAATTAACATTTATATTCATTTAGACTTTGTGTGTATGTCTGTGTATTAAACTTCAGGAGGACCAGTTTTCAAAAACATTGTGGACTTTAATGTATTTTGTCCTCCATTTGAAGATTTTCTCAAATTTGAGAAAAAAATAACTTTGTTATTTTGTTTGATGTGTGGTAGTGGCATTAACATTATACTGAATAATTGCCTCTAATTTCATGAAAAATTTCTCTCAATTTTTTTCTTGAAATTGATAGATTTCATTTTGTGTGTATGCGTGTATGCTTAATTTTAGGATATTAACATTGTACAACTATTTCCAATTTTATTTCTAAATTTTGAATAACTTCTCACTTACTACATTTGAGAAAATGATTTTCTTACTTCTGTATTTTGTATTTTGACTTTTTTGGTAAATATACCACTCACACAAAATAATGACCATGCTTATTTGTCTATATTAGAGAATAATAATTCACTCCCAATTACAAATACCCATGTTTATCAAGTAGATCAATTCCTTGAGTCATCTTATTTTATTTCTGTCTCCATCATGCATTTAAATAAAGGGGTTTGCAACAATATTAAATAGTTATCATTTTAGTTAACGATGTTAGATAACTTTTTCCTGAACATTCAATCTGTTGTATTGCTAAAAATAAAATATATTTTCAAACATAGTTATAGCAGAGAGGCATACTTAAATGTAATTGTATTCAGCATGTGTCTTTATAAAGTGAATTATCATCTCTAATAGTTTTGCAGTTGATTGATATGTTTGGTAGAAAATCCTATTCATTTATAAATAATTATAACTGGATCATGAAATTTCTATTTTTTCCAATTCTAATATCTTATTTTTTTTTTTACTTTTCTAAGAGCAATATTAAAATATTGATGACAGGTATTTTACTGCCTCTTTATATTATGAATAATGTTCAAAGAAAGTACAAGAGATACAAGATGGAATAAAGAACAAGATAGAGAATTGTTTGTGAAAAGAGATTTTTCAACACATATCAAAATATAATACGTTCTTTTTTAATTTAGCATAGTGAAATATATGAACTATCTTAGTGTTAACAATCCTATAATCCAAAAAAATAAAATTAATAAAATGAAAAATTAGAAAAAATCCTATAGTCCATGAATGAACTCACTTTTTTTTTAACCCACTTCTTAATGGAATATTCATAACTCCTTAAGCATGCCATTGTTTCTATGAGGTGATACCTTGCTTAGACTACCACTACGTGCTATCTCCATTTTTTTATTGTTTCAGAAAATGCCAACTTAGTAAGTGCCATAGGCAAGTTTCCTTCTCTTTAGTACTTTGCAAAAGTTAAAATTGCATAGGTACTACCTATCCCTAGAAGTATTTTTTTGGAAACTTTCTTAATGTTTATACTTATTAGTCTTCTTGGATATTTAAAGTTTATCTTAAGTTATTTTTCTATTTATGTTTTCTCAGATAACTAAGATAAATAATTAGAATGAAATCTTCAAATTTGTTGAAATGAATGTGTGAATATTGTCTCTTTAAGTTATTAAATTAATCTTAAAAATGTGACTATAGGTTTTCCTTATTTTAAGTTTTGTCTGTCTATTGACATTAAACCTTTATCTATTTTATTACAAACCAAAAACTTTTAAATAGATTTGTCAAGATAACAGTTTTCAAGTTAATTATTCTTGTGTTTATATTCTGTAATTCCCTTTTCCTATAATATTTGATCACTATTAGAGTTATTTTTTTATTACTGAAATTTAAAGCTTAATTCATTTTGGTTTTATTAGTGCTATTAATTAAAACAACTGGTTATTAAATCTTTTCTTAAAAGCAAAACTGAATTTTCCTTATATTATACATTGCTTTCTCTTTATTGTGAAAAATTCCAGTTTAATTGAGATACAATTGATATATAAAATTGAATTAGTTTAAGAGGGCCATCTGTACCCCAATGTTCATAGCAGCAGTGGCCACAGTCACCAAACTGTGGAAAGAACCAAGATGCCCTTCAACAGACGAATGGATAAGGAAGATGTGGTCCATATACACTATGGGGTATTATGCCTCCATCAGAAAGGATGAATACCCAACTTTTGTATCAACATAGGACTGCAAGAGATTATGATGAGTGAAATAAGTCAAGCAGAGAGAGTCAATTATCATATGGTTTCACTTCTTTGTGGAGCATAAGAAATAACACAGAATGGGATGCCTGGGTGGCTCAGTTGGTTGGACGACTGCCTTCGGCTCAGGTCATGATCCCGGAGTCCGGGGATCGAGTCCCGCATCAGGCTCCCAGATCCATGGGGAGTCTGCTTTGCTCTCTGATCTTCTCCTTGCTCATGCTCTCTCTCACTGTCTCTCTCTCAAATAAATAAATAAAATCTTTAAAAAAAAAAAAAAAAAAAAAAAAAGAAATAACACAGAAGACATGGGGAGATGGAGAGGAGAAGGGAGTTGGGAGAAATTGAAGGGGGAGATGAACCATGAGAGACTATGGACTCTGAAAAACAATCTGAGGGTTTTGAAGGGGTGGGGGTGGGAAGTTGGGTGGGCCTGGTGGTGGGTATTAAGGAGGGCACATATTGCATGGAGCACTGGGTGTGGTGCATAAACAATGAATTCTGGTACACTGAAAACAAATTAAAAAAATAAATAAAATATTTAAAAAAGACTTTGAATAAATAAACATTCAGGACTCCATAATGGGGGGGGGAAGAGGTACAACATATTGATTTGATATATGTATATATTACACAATGATCACCATAATGAATTTAGTTTACCCATCACCTTACTCACACAGTTATAATTTTTTCTTGTCATAAGAACTTTAAGATCTACTCTCTTTACAGCTTTTCAATATACAATACAGTATTCTTAACTATTGTCGTCACAGTACACATCACATCCACAGAAGTTATTTATCTTTCAACTGAAAGTTTCTATCTTTTGATCATCCTCACCCATTTCCACCTCCCCTGCTTCTGGTAACCAGCAGTTGTTCTGTTTCTAGGAGTTTGATCTTTTTTAGATTCCACATACAAGTTCATATAGTATTTGTCTTTCTCTGTCTGACTTATTTCACTGAACATAATGGCCACAAGGTCCATCCATGAATGTAGAATAATCAAAGGTTTGCTTATCTACTACAATTTACGCAGGCAAATTTTATCTATTGTATTTTTTTTTCATGAGAATAATTTTCTATTCAGTTTCCTCTAATAGCTATTATGAGAAGGAATAAAGTACATGTTTAACTAGGTTATGAATTATGTATTTTATCCTAAACAGTCAAAATTTTCTGGAATATTGTAGATGTTACTTTGCAAAGATGTATACAATAACATTTCCCATCCCATAGGCTCTTTTACTATGTAATCTTGTCATTCTCCTATTAAAAGGTGAAGTCCAATTCTCTTAATTCTCTTTAGTGTGTATTGGCCTTAGTAATTTACTTGTAAACAAAAGAATAAGATCTAATATGTAAATTCTGAACCAAAGTCAGAAAAGGTCTTGTGTTGTTCTGTCACAACACTTGGTCTTGAGTTGCTTCCTCTTGGGATTTTCTATCTGGAACCCAGTACTATGCTTTGAGAAGCCCGAGTCAAGTATGAAATCTGTATATAGAATTCCATTTGAAAGAGCTATTTGATCCCAGCCTCAGAGTCATCACAACTAGGCACAATACAAGAAAGCAGAGATCCCTCCAGATGGTTCATTCCATTTTTGAGGTATCTCCACTCAGTCAAGTCTTATCATCTGAAGCTCCAGGTATCATGGAGCAAGGAAGACATCTACAAAGTGCCTTATCAAAATTCTTTATGCACAACATCTTGAAACTTAGTAAAATTTGTTTTTTTGTTTTTTAATGCCACTAAACTTCAGGTAGTTGGTGACATAGAAATATTTATACTTAGTATTTGTATTTTAATAGAAGATATTTCTTCTTGACACTTATTTTTACCTCTAACTAGGCAACAAAATCCAACTGTGGAACTTTTTAAAATATAAATACATGTATGTTCTCCTTTGAGTTGTTTTTGATTAGTAGTTTTGTAATATTTCTTTGTTGAAAAGACCTACAAGTAAACCTCCTGAATAACTAGGAATAAGATCATGATAAACTGCAGCAACATAACAGTATAGAATATATTTTCAGGATATCTTGCTACAAAAATGCATTTTCTGCCTTTTTATGAGACTACCAGTGAAAGGTAATTATTATCCATTAATCAGTCTATATTTCTTAGAATTTTAATGTTACTGAAACTACTGAGTCCATTCAAATACTTGTAAATAATGATAAGATCCTTCATAGATTTTGGAAATAAATGCTATTTTGTTGTTGTTATTGTTGTTATTTAATTATCTCTTTCTGTGTTATCCTTATACTCTATGTAAAATTCAAATTTATTTCTCCAGATAACAAAACCTTTCTTCTACATCTTAAAGAGTCAACCATTTAACATTGTTTTTACTTCAATCTGTAAATTTGAAACTCTCAATATTTATTGAGAAATGTTATCATAATTATTGCCTAAAAAGGCAGAAAAAAGTGCTACATACTTTTATATGCTCATGTTTTTATTAACTCAATCCTTTTTTGAATATGAGGCTAAAATAAAATTTATAAATCATATAAAGATAATAAAAAAATTAATTTTGACTCTGGATGTTACTATAGTACAAAAAACGCAACCCCAGCTCTCTCTCCTGTTAAGAAAAGAAAGAGTAAAGGAAGGAAGAAACATAGGAAGGAAGGAAATCAAAGAATAACCAAAATAAACTCATGAAAAGTGAATACTATAAACAAGAGAATAAGGGAATAAAAGAGCATTTATAAATAATAAATATACATAGTGGAATTTGAGAACTTTATCTATCCCTCCAACACACACATGCACACACACACACACACAGACACATACACACACTCTCATTAATTCATACATAAACCAGATAGCATGAAACAATACCATCATCTGAGGATAACAAAATATATTTATAATTAAAACTTTGGTCACCAAGGTGAAAATAAGATATAAGTAGTAGGTCTAGAAAGTCAAGCTGAGACAATAGCCATCAGAAAGGAAGAGAGAGAGAAAGAGACAGAATCAGAAGGTGACAGAGACAGAGAGGTAGGGTGGGAGAGAAAAAGAAGGGGAGGAGGAAGAGGGAAAAAGAAGAAGGAGGAGTGAAAAGAGGAAGGAAGGAAAGATGGGGGGAAGGAAGGAAGGAGTTGCAATGACTTTAGAAAATTATCAGTTTCCTAAAAACTTAACATATCTTCTTTAGTGATTTACTTAAGAGAAAATAAATTGTGTATCTGTGTGAAAATATATGCATGAATATTCAGATAAGCTGTATTCATAATTGTCAAAATTGGAAACAACCCAATTTGGAAACAGTTATATATATGAACAATTTGTGGAATATTTATCCAGTGGGATGATTTTAGAAGGAGGGGAAAAAAAAGAAAGAGAAAAAAAAAGAGAGAGAGAGAGAGAAAAGAAAAGAAAAACTACTGATTAACACAACAACAGGTGTGAAAGTCAAAATAATTACGCTGAGGAAGGCAGCCAGACAATAAAAGAACATATACAATTGTAATTTCAATTATATAAAAAATATAGAAGAGGAAAAGTAATTTATAAATACAGAAAACAGAATTTTTGTGGGTGATAGATGTATTCATTGTTTTGAATTGTGGTGATGTTCCATTGACACACACACACACACACAAATATACACATTTCTAGCAAATTGTACAACTTATTTGAATTTGATTATGTCAATTGCACCTCAACAAAATAGCAAAAATTAATGTCATAGAGGTTAATATTAATAGCAGTTTAAAAAAAATAACTTTTAAAACAGTAAGAAAGCAATTTTGATTTGATAAAATAATATTTAAAAAAAAATTTTTTAGAGAGGGAGCTGGGGAGGGGCAGGTGGAGAGGGAGAGAGAAAATCTTAAGCAGTCTCCACACCCAGCATGAGGCTGGACGAGGGCTGGATCTCACAACCCTGAGATCATGACCTAAGCCAATAATCAAGAGTTGAACACTTCACCAGGTAAGCCACCCAGGCACTCCACAATCTGTTTATGCTTAAAAGACCCATTGAAAAGTATATTCTCATGGAAATTTCAAAACAATAAGAATAAAATCATAATCTAAAGGACTGAAGAAGAATCTATTTAACCATGAGGAAATGAAAGTCAAGGTTTCCCACACATTTTTCTTCAATTAAATGGAGAAATGCCTCATATTCTAGGAGAGTAATTTGGAACATTTATTTTTTAAAAGATTTTATTTTTAAGTAATCTCCACACCAAACATGGGGCTTGAACTCACAATCCTAAAATCAAGAGTCACTGAGATAGCCAGGTGCCCCTGATTTGGAACTTTTAATTCAACACAACCAAAATATAAATCAACTGTGAAAGCAAATAAGGAACAATGTGAAGAAAATTAAGACATGTAGTCCACCTATAAAAAAAAATTGATCCACAACTGAAGTACAATGAAGTTAATCTCCAGGATTAAAACAGCTGTATCAGAGTGGAGCAGGAGGGTAAAGTTTCTAGAAATTATAGTGTAATGTAGAATGCTAATATGTTTAGAATGAAGATATTTGTTCATTGTGTAAGCATAAACAAAAGAAAGAATATTAATAATGTCAAGTGAGAATATTTAATAAGAATATGGCCCATTTATGAAGCAAAATGGAACATGACTTTGAATAAGGAGGAAAAATTCTAAAAATATTGTCTTTGTTTCTTTTATTATATTATCTTAGTCACCATACAGTATATCATTAGGTTTTGATGTAGTGTTCCAAGATTCATTCTTTGTGTATAACACCCAGGGCTCCATACAACACATGCCCTCTTAATACCCATCATCAGGCTCACCCATCTCCCCAACCCCTCCCTTCTAAAACCCTAAATTTGCTTCCCAGAGTCCATAGTCTCTCATGTTTCATCTCTCACTCCGATTTCTCCCCCTTCATTTTTCCCTTCCTTCTCCTAATGTCCTCCATGCTATTCCTTATGTTCCACAAATGAGTGAAACCATATGATAATTGACTTTCTCTGCTTGACTTATTTCAGTCAGTATAATCTCCTCCAGTCCCATCCATGTTGATGCACAAGTTGGGTATTGTCCTTCCTGATGGCTGAGTAATATTCCGTTGTGTACATGGACCACATCTTCTTTATCCATTTGTCTGTTGAAGGGCATCTTGCTCTTTCCCCAGTTTGGCTATTGTGGACACTGCTGCTAAAAAATACGGTCTTTAAAGTTATCATTTCAGATGTTTTCTCTTGAACTTGGCAGTAATGAGGGCAATGAAGCTTTGACAAAGATAATGTAATTCTATCCCTCAGTTTGGTTTATGTTAGCATAGCCCTAATGCTGAAAATGCAATATTTTCAAAGACTTTCAACTTTGTGTACTTTTTTATTTTTTTAAGATTTAATTTACCTATTGGAGAGAGTGAGACAGAGATAGTGAGAGAGGACAGGGGCCGGGAGAAGCAGGCTACTTGCTGAGCAGGAAGCCTGATGAGGACTCCAGGATCATGACCCAGGCTGAAGGCAGTCACCCAACCAACTGAACTTCAACCCAAGACTTTCAATTTTGTGCATAAATTAATCAGCAAAGCATGGAGAATCTAACTATGCCTACAGAAATAAATATTAAATCACTGTACTTTGATAATTTAAAATGTTATTTTATACTTGAATGTAACTGGAAGCCATCTTATCGGACCCAGAGTAGGTGGAAAAGCAAAGGATGTCAGCAACGGCCTGAACTGTCAGACATAGATGTAACAAAAGGTAGGAATGCAATTATCACAGAAACATTGGTATATTTCCTTAGATTTAATGGCAATAATGACTATGATGTTAGATAATTGTATTACATGGTTAAAAGTGCCAAGTATTGTTCTGACAAATTTATACTCATTCTCTCGCATAATCACATAACTGCCTCAACATATTCAGTTGTCTTGACATTATAGACTAGAAAACAGAGTCAGAAAAGTTATGTCACTTTCTCAAAATAAATATATATATATATATATATATAGGATAGAGAGAGAGTTTCAGTCAGGATTTGAACCCAGGCAATCTAAAAAATATGCTAACTGAATTACATTAGTTTTTACTTAAATAAAATCAATAATATGCATATAGAAAATGAGTGATAGTAAGATGAGCATGAGTGAGTAAAGCTTTAATTTCCCAAAGATGTAAAGACATTAGAGAGAGAATATATATATATGTACATATATATATTTATGAAGAAATAGATACAAATTATATAATATATATTAAGAACTGATCACTTAAAGAAGTGAACGCTCCAAACATTAAAGAGTTGTTTTTTTTTTTAAGAGGTGATCTGGGAGTCAGGGAATTGTTTCAGAAAATTGGGGGCTTTTTTTGTTTGTTTGTTTGTTTGTTTTTATACAGTACAATTTTATATTTTTAACATCTGCATATATTTTTGGTAACATGTAAAAATTATCTGAATTCTTATTATGTCCAAGCATTCAATAAAGTTTCCTTGCAAATTTGTTCTTAATAACAGGCCTCTGTGCAGGTATTTACAGGCAAATGTGTGTACACACAGAATATCTAATTATAACACAAGCAAACTTTGTTTTCTTATCCTCTAAAATGTATTTTGTTCTATGCAAATTTTTATATATTCAAAGAAATATTCTAGTCAGGAAATTTTTGAGTTGCTGGAACATTACAGGAAAGGTAGATTTAGTACAATTGCCTTGTTCACTAGCCTGTTTACAGAAGCTTACCTCCTCCATTTTAACTTTTCATACTTATGTGGCATTTATGCATTCATTAGGCCATCTGCAGAAATAGAGGCTGAGTTGAGAAGAAGCAAAACAGTAAATATTCTAAGCTTGGGAATAGAGAGAAAAGAGAAAACAAACAAGAAGATAAAACTGTCATTAGATTGAAATTTTTTAAATGCCTCCACAAATTTACCAACAGTAAGTCTTTTAAGATATGGAAATTTATTAACACTAGTGCCTTTACCACAAATTACTTTTAGCTGCTTGTGCATATACACAAAACAGTTAATGGTTTGCGGAGTTTCTACCATAAATACAAGTCATTTTTACATGAGATTTAGGTTTGATGCTATTCTGAGAATTTGCAAAGTGACAGAAGTAGGCCTGTACTTTCATCCCTATCCTTCATCACAGTGACAGCAATATTTCATGGCATTTACTCTAAATTCAAAACACCTTTAAAGAGATATTATAAATGATTTCTCCTTTCCCATTTTTGCAAAAATAAGATTTTAAAAAGACATTTGTCTTTGCAAGGAAGATCCAAATTCAAGAATGTATTATTTTATGTCCCAAACATAATATTGTCATAAAAAGTCTTCTACACTTCCATTAAGAACAAAGAAAGGCACATATAAGAGTTCTCTAGGTAGATATACCTAAATAGCTGAGTTAATCTATATAAATAAAACACAAATATAAGGCAGATGCTTTGATTTCAAAATGCAGATCTTTATTTTAATGGGCAGGTCTGTAGATTTTCTTGTCTCTAGGAATGTTCTCTAAACCATTGTTTCTCTTCAGATTTCTCCCATCTATGACAAAGAAAAATAAAATCTCTCTGACATTCTCTTATATGTTGGGTCTTTCTTAGGTTTTACTACTTTTTTCTCCTTGCCAGTCACTGTTCCCTCACATACATTTTATATGGCTGTGAAATTTGAAAGGGGGATTCATTAAAACAATATCTCAGGGATGTTTTGAATTAAGAGTAAATGCATATAAATGCAAATACATGGGGTAAAAGTGTAATTGTATCTCTGTCATTTAAGTTCTCACAGTAATGTTAAAAATTATCATTTTTGTTTACATCTTCATTATCAATAATTATCACACTAACATCTTTACTTCAAGGGGAGAAAGCATGTTTTACATTGCTTGGTCTACATATGCCTACCTAACACAGTCAAGGACCATGATGTGGAAAGCTCCAAGTGAAAACCATTATGCACCTGGAGCACTTCATTTTGGCTGTTATTGTTAAACCATTCCCCTTACCAAACAAAAGCAAGATGTGGCCCAATTTATAAGCCAGACTTATAAACAACAGCCACAGATATTTCCTGTTGATGGAAGAAATAAGGGCTCCATAAACCTGAAAGACCCTGGCTTTTAAAAAACAATGAGTTGGGGCACCTGGGTGGCTCAGTGGGTTAAGCCGCTGCCTTCGGCTCAGGTCATGATCTCAGGGTCCTGGGATTGAGTCCCACATGGGGCTCTCTGCTCAGCAGGGAGCCTACTTCCCTTCCTCTCTCTCTGCCTGCCTCTCCGTCTACTTGTGATTTCTCTCTGTCAAATAAATAAATAAAATCTTTAAAAAAAAAAAAAGACAATGAGTTTCCTGAGTTGCCTACCAGTATCAACCAATTAAACAAAGCACTTTTTTATTCCTTATCAGCATTTTGTACCAGAGTGGGAAACTGAGTGGGGACTATATATAAGCAAGACTCTCCTTTGGTGTGAGAGGCCAGCCTAACTGCTCTCCCTGTGTTGTGTCTCTCTTTGGCTTGTGCTATTGACCCTGGGGTGCATTTACTGTGCTTTTGACTTTTGGGTCTGGCCCTGTTTATATCTTTGATGGACCCAAGAGCATGAATCCCAAGAGCCTAACTTTAGTAACATACCTAAAACTCAGAGGTGTTTTTACTAAACAGAAAAAGAGGACATTACATGTGATACAGCAATGATCAGACTTGCCTCTAACACCCAAATATCCATAAAAACTTTTGTTGTTACCTACAGCACAAACTCAAACCTTCTTGAAATGAAGCTGCTCAAGTCTAAAAATTATCACATCCATATCCAGGTCTATAATTTCTAAGTGTGGTATAGACCTCATCATTTTGAATATATTTCTTTGTGGTCTGATGATCTGTAATCTAATGAAAAAAATATCTTAACATCTTATAGCCAGTATTCAGTGGTACTGTGTGAACAGTGAGCATAGACAGTCGAAATTATCATCAAGAAAACTAAAGAAGGCATACATCCTTTCAAATTAGTGATTGTGCTTCCTTTGGGCAAATACCTAGTAGTGGAGTTGTTGAATAAATACCTTATGATTTTACTTCTACGTGGAATCTAAAAAACAGAACAACAGACAAAATCAGAATCAGACCTGTAAACAGAGAAGAAACATAGTTGCCAGAGGAGTAGGGGTTGAGGAGATGGGAAAAATGGGTGAAGGGTAGTGGGAGATACAGGCCTCTAATTAAGAAATGAGTAAGTCATGGGAATAAATAGGGAAACAAAAGGAACATAGTCAGTAATAATGTAATAGTGTTGTAGGGTAAAAGATGGTAGCTATACTTGTGGAGAGAATAGCATGATGTTTAAACTTGTGAATCACTATGTTGTACACTTGAAACTAATGTAACAGTGTGTGTTAGCTACACTCAAATTAAAAAAAAAAAAAAAAGAAAGAAAGAAAGAAAGAAAACAAAAGAATGAGAAAATGAGAACCTCCCAGCAGTTCCTGTTCCATAGGAGTCATGAAATATTGTTGGGCAAAAATTTTGAAAACTGCCTACCTTGGCAGTGGAGGAAACTACTTGTAGAGACACTAGTCTGGCTCTCTGGGTCGATTCCTATCCAATTGTGCTTGGTAGACCCTGGCTTTGCTCACAGGAATCATCTCCTTGCTCAGTCTCCACTGTGACTGTGTGGCTTTCACAGCCGGTTTCCATCTGGTACAGGTTGGAAGGCAGAGCTTATCATAGGAATCTAACAGCCACTGTGCTTTCCAGGCCAGGTTTGTGGTATCTTTGGCAATGTAAACCCCTAGAAACTGATCTGGCTTTGGATTTGTTTTGTTTGTTTGTTTTTGAATTTTGGGTTTTTTGTTTTTGTTTTTGTTTTTTTCCAATCAGTTGTTCGGGCAAGTGAACACATGGAAAACCTTTTCTAGATAAAACACTGAGTCCTCCTTTGTCTATTATCAATGCCTTTTGGCCAAGGGCTTCCTCTCGAGGAATGGCCTCATGATAAAATTACGGGGTCATGGGATATCCTAGAGTTTTAACATATGCATACGCTAGTTTATCCAATTTGCTGAGTCGCTAATAAGGCCAATTTTGAGTAGAGTCCAGAGTAATCAAAAGCTTTCTATCTGGTGCAGGCTACAGTTAAAACAAAAACCCTTTCCTTCTGCCCTTATGGCTGGAAAAGATGGAGAATAGGTGATAAAGAGCCTGGAGAAAGAGGTACATCAACAGTTCATAGACAAAAAATCTAGGCTCCAGCATCTTAGTGTATATATGGGATCAAGACAACTTCTAGGAAAAGAGAGGTGAAGAAGTTCTTCATGATAAATGCTATGGATTGGAGGAGTTATTCTGTGAAAGTCAAATAATGGACTTATGAACAAGTCGTTACAATCATAGAATGGAAGGGATGCTATTGTCAAACAAATGAAAGGCACTGAACAGCATTTAATAAAGCCATTGTTGACAAATTCCCAAGTATCTTCCACCCCACCCCCCAATCCCCCTTAATGATACTCACCAAAAAAAAAAAAAAAAAAGGCAATATACATTCCCAGGAATCATATATCTTAACATCACCAAATTTACTAATAATAGCATAGGATATGAGCACAAACCAGGCATAAGAATACCATTTCTGTCCTCTGTGATGCCCTAAACTTTCAAATTATTTCTTCTCAGCATTTATACATGTTTGGGTTTCAGAGATGCACGCTAACACAATATGTGGTGGGTGTGAACTCAGAGGAAGCTGTTTCAGTATAGGACTTAGTTTTTATCCTTTTTTAATCACAAAAACTGAAGAGTTTGCATGCAAAAGTTTACTTTGCAAGCAAATTTGCTTCAGAAAAGCAATATAGATGAATCAAATATACTCTGTTAGGAACATATGTAGGTAATTTTACTGACTATATTTCTACCAAAACTATTTTTTACAAGGAGATTTATGAGGTCAACACAGATATAAGTGTTATCAAGGAGAGAGGAAATAAGTTATATACCTCCTATAGATTTTTTTTTTTCCTTCCCAGACACTATAGCTTGGAGAGAAGAAGAAGAAGTAGAAAACCAATTAATTGCATTCGACTTTTCTTATAATGGAGGGGATAGCAGGTTTAGACACAGGATTTGGACACATTATCCTGCACATCATATTTCTATTAACTTTAAAAGAATACTCTCAACTGAGAAATTTCTATTATTAATTTTATTCATATGTTTACTGAATCTGTTTAACCTTATTAAACCATACAGCTTCACTTCTGAGGAAAAACTCTTACAGTGAAAGAAATAAAGAGCTGATGTCATGTGATGTACCAGTCTTATCATATGCTTTATCAGCCACAAAATATAGCCTTGTATTTTACTGAATTGCTAGGCTGTAGTAAGGAAGGTGCTGCTCTACAGGATATATTGTGTGTGTGTGTGTGTATGTGTGTATATATATATATATATATATATATATATATATATATATATATTTTTTTTTTTTTTTTTACCTAATAAGCAAAATAGACTACTGTCCTTCCCATTTTTAGGTTTCATATATTTGGGACAAAATACTAGAAGTGGGGTTGATTTCTCTTACAATTATACCTTATTAATCACTAGTACACTTTTACCATTCTTCCCTGTGATTATAGGATATGCTGATCTCATGCTATTAGAACCCCAAAGAGAAAAACTTCCATTATGAATCACAACATACTTTCGTTATGAATGAAATGCTTTCAGTATGAATCAGCAATGGTTCCACCATTGTTGGAAGGTCAGCCTGCCTCCTGCGTATATTTGTGGATCCTCATGCTTGAATCGTAAGCAAGATGTGCAGTTACACCACTCTCTCAGATGACTAATTCTGATGGTAAGAGAGGAATTAAGATTCCTGTCAGGCACTGAGGTTGTGGAGACATAGAATGAAATATAGGGATTCCTGAGATATTACCGCATGAACTTTTGGGTAGCTTTCCACGTTTCATATTAGTGTGATCCTCTGTTGCATCACACCTGTAGGATCATAATGAAAGGGATTTTCCCACTCATCAGCCACTAATATTTAAGGTATAAGCAAGCATCAGGGGAAGCATCAGTCAAGTATATTGTTTTCCTAAAGTATTGAAGCTGGAGAGAGAAAGACAGAGACAGAGATTGAGGGAGAGCCTGGAGGGGAGATGAAAGAGAAGGCAGAGCTCCCTTTTCATATCTGCCCTCAGCAAGAACAGTACCCAGCAGCAGTAATGGTAGTTTCTTGACCAACCTTTCTTTGCAGTATAGTCTGTGAAATAGTTTTACTTTTTTAAAAATTTCTATACCTATTCATTTATACTGATATTAGTTATATGATCCACTTATATAATTCCACCAAATCCCTTATTTGTAAGAAAACTAGTGTTAGACTTTATAGTTTGCAAAAGATGACTTGAATTGATACTGTCTTTTTGCGTCCAGTGTCGTCTTTGAAAATTCTGATGCTAGTTGGACTCTTTTTTCCTTTGTGGATAGCTATTTTCTTCTTCCTGGAAGCATTTCTATACTTGTTGTTGTTTCAGATTTTGATTTTATTTGATTTATTTTCTTTTGCTTTGGAACATTTTCTGTTGAAACTTTTTTTTTTTTTAATCATCTCAGGTACATCATTTTTCTCCTTGTGCAACTCCTGTAAAAAGGATAAGAGAAATTTTGAATCATCTGGTATCTTTTTTTTTTTTTTAAAGATTTTATTTATTTATTTGACAGACAGAGATCACAAGTAGGCAGAGAGGCAGGCAGAGAGAGAGAGAGAGAGAGGGAAGCAGGCTTCCTGTGGAGCAGGGAGCCCGATGCGGGGCTCGATCCCAGGACCCTGAGATCATGACCCGAGCCGAAGGCAGCAGCCCAAACCACTGAGCCACCCAGGAGCCCCAAGAATCATCTGGTATCTTGTTTTCATTTACATTTTCCACATTCTTGCTTGGATCATCTGAGTTTTGAGACTCAGTTTTTGTCCTCAAATATTCAGTTTTTGTCCTCAAACTCAAATTTGCATGATTATCTATGTTCTTAGTACTACTCAGTCCATTAACTAAATTTTTCTCCCAAATTTAGAAAAAGATATTAAAATTTCAAAAATATGTTTATTCTTACCACATAATACTTGTTTTTTTTTTCTTATTCTATGGATATTAGATACTGTATAACTTTTAGAATGTTTAATTTCTCAGTTTAGAGTATTCTTTTAGAGTTAAATTTTCTATTCTTTAATTTTTGTACTAAATTCATTTGGTTTTTCAAAATGTCTAATTTCCTGTTCTCTCATTTTCTCTCTCTTTCTCTTTCCTCTCTCTCTTTTTGCAGTGGAAATTTTGTTTGCTTATTCTGAAATGTAGAATATTATAGTAGTATATTTAGTAGTGTATCTATACGTTAGTTATGATATATATAGTAAAAATACAGTAAAGTATTTAGGATCCCAATTTACAAATTCCTTTTAGGTCCTAGACTCCAAATCAAATGCTCCTAGAGAGTGAGATTTTTTTTCCTTTGGTCAGTTGTTAGTTGGACCCTGAAAATCTTAAATTAAAAATAGGATAGTGCAGGGGCACCTGGGTGGCTCAGTCAGTTAAGCATCTGCCTTCAGCTCAGGTCATGATCTCAGGGTCCTGGGATAGAGCCCTCATTGGGCTTCCTACTCAACAGAGGGTCTGCCTCTCCCTCTCCTCTGTTACTCCACCCCTTGAGGTTTGCTCTCTCTCTTGATCTCTCATAAATAAAATAAAAATTTAAAAAATAGGATAGAACAACTTACTTGTAAGGCAGTATATTTATAAGCTGGGTATAAATTCTGTATTTGAAAAGTAAGAGTATATTTGGCTTAATTAACTTACCTTAATAGGATTGTAAATTATTTTTATGATGGGTAATCTAGCTCCTAACTTCATGGATGTTCTATACTAGTGATTCTCAAATTTTTTTGTATCTACAAACTATCTCTGATTATTCTTAAATTTTCAATAGTTTTCTTTTTTTTCTTCAATAGTTCTCTAAAGGGATCATCATTCTACAATGTTCCCAGGTGATATCAATGCTGGGACTATAGATCACACTTTGAATCATAAGTATATACCCAGGAATTATGACAACTATAGTTATTTGGGCATTTAAGAGTATCAACATATACTTGTGCATTAACTTTGATAGGGGGAATACTTTGATAGTGTATGTATGCCAAATCATCAGGCCCTATACTTTAAATATCTTATAATTTTGCCAATTTTACCTCATTAAAGTTGAAGAAACAACAAAATATACTTTTTTAAAATAGAAAAAAAAATGAGACTATCACCATGTATGTGTATTTCTGAAGCAATTTGAATTGACATGTAGTATCTCTTGTCAGTGAAGTTGCTGCTTGCTTATATCACCGGGATGTGGGGGAACACCACTGTAGAGATATAATACCTACCTCACCAGAAGATGTCAACTGAAGTCCTCAGGGACATACAGGATCCAAATCTCATCACCATCCCCTGTGCAACTCCTTGCCTGGATTGTTGAAAGTATCACCTTTTCTTCTCTCTTGGGCTGATGGACTTCAAATCCCTCTTTAATTTTGTAAAGTGTGGCTGGAAAGGATTTTTAATTCTTGGTATTGTTTTACTTCTTGGGTAGCTTGTGTAAATGCTATGAAAAATAAATCTTCAGTTGATTTCATCTCTGGAGAAATATGGCCCACCAGAGACTTAGGAAACTTCCTCTGCTGACTCTGGGAAGGTGAATGGATGCATGGCAGTTGGTCTGTAAGATCTATTTTCTGGATCTCAGTGCCTTTAGATTCCAAGTGCCTGTTAGCTGTCATCATTTAACTAGTGTCACTATCATGAATCTTGCCCTAGGTACACTATTTCTCTTCTTAGTTCCAATTTCTGTGACCTATACTTAGGAATTCATTCTGAGGCTGATATTGGAGTTATCATTTTTTGCTTGCATTTTTGTCTTCCTCTGGTCTCCTAGGGTTATTTAGAGATACTTCAGGATCTGTTTTGCAGCACTTGGATCCCAGGTGAGAGAACAATCCAAATAGATACTTAACTTAATCGGAAAGCAGCTTTATACTTTTCTAACCTGTTGGAAACTATTAGTGCTTCTTCTTCTCAGAATAAGAAGTCCACTGGGGAGCTAGTTGTATTGCATTAGTAAATTTTCCTTTCGTCTTGCTCCAGATTTTGTTATTGCTATTTTTTTTTTTTATTAGTTGAATGTAAGCTCTAGGATTCCTGGCATTCTTATTCTGTATTTGCTTTCTCCAAAGCTCATTTTGAACAGTGGCTCTTGGCAATATTCTCCCTACCAATCTTTTTTTTTTTTTTTAAGCCATTCATCTAATAATTCATTATTTTAATTTATTAATTATGAAAAGTTACAGACATTCAATACTAAAGGAGAGAAAAGTTTATGAACTTCTAAAAAGTCATCACCCAGACTAATCAAGTCACTATCAGTAATTTGGTGCTTTAATTTTCTCTATCTACCCTTTTTTTGTGTGTGTTTGTTAGCTTTTTGCTCCTGAAATGTTTTAGAGCAAATCTCCTTCTTCATGTCATCATCCTTCTATAATAATTGACATCTCTTTAAAAATGGCTATTTTATTACATAGCAGCAGTGACATCATCACCATAACAAAATTAAAAGTAACTCTTTGGCATCATTGGATATATACTTTATATTAAATTTCCCAATGGTTACAAAATACAAAATGGTTACAAATTTCATATTTTGATTTGTTTGATTGGGGATTTCAATTGCTAATCTGACCACTTGTGGCTATTTAACTTGTACTTTTATTCACCATATACACCTGAGTAAAAATTAAAACTTATTTCTAATTGTTTAATTAGATTTCGTTTCAAATGTTATTGCTAGGAACACTTTAGGAGTTGTGGTATGTATTGATATTTTTTCATATCCCAGATAATAATTTATTAGTTCACTTTTAGTGATGTAATTTTGATTATTGGATTTGTAAAACTTTTATAAGCATTTTATAAAATAGTTGGACATTAAGAAATCAGTTGAATTAGTTTTTCATTAGGGATTCCAAAATTACGATTTTCTAATTCTTTCCACAATTATTACCTGGACTTCTGCAGAAAGGTATTTCTCTTATCAGTTAGGACTATTTTGTTATCCAGTAATACAGTTATTTCAGAAACAAGAAGATAAACTTTTAATTATTTCTCTTTGCTTGGCATTTTTAATAATATTAGTGACCTAGTTGCTACCCAAGGTAAAACTAGATTTTTATATATTCAATCTGTTTGAATCAACATTGGTAATTCCTCAATGCCTAAATTACCCCTCCTTTGGCTAACGGAACCAACCCTTCAAATTATCTTTGAAAGCTTACTTGCTTTTGTGACATAAGGTACTACAGTTTCATTTCATACATCCTTGCAAGACCCAGGATTTGTCACTTCATTAAGGAACCTTGGGTCCTTTAAGCAGATGATATATCTAGACACCATGTCCAGGCATCATTCATGTTTGTTTCTACTGAGCTATTTTTGGTTTTTGCTCTTTACATCTGAAAAGATAAACATTTATTTTTTGAAAAGAATATGAATCCCCAGTGATATTTCAAATTTCTAATTTAAAGGCTTTGGCTAAGTTATTATGGTTTTATACTTTATTATTTTCTTCTGTTACACTCCTGTCTTGTTTTTTTTTTTTAACTTTTATTTATTTATTTATTTGACAGACAGAAATCACAAGTAGGCAGATAGGCAGACAGAGAGAGAGGAGGAAGCAGGCTCCCTGAGGAGCAGAGAGCCCGATATAGGGCTCAATCCCAGGACCCTGGGATCATGACCTGAGCCAAAGGCAGAGGCTTGAACCCACTGAGCCACCCAGATGCCCCTCATGTCTTGGTTCTGAACAACATTTATAAGATTATTTATTTGCTTTTTCTCTCTTCCTATATATAAAAATATAAATATATGAAGGAAATATTTTCCAAATCAAATACAACTTCTAAAAATAAAACAATGGAGTGAGGTTAACACTCTTCTTGCCTTATTTGCCTCATAATTATATATCCTATTATTTAACTAAATTATGTTATGATTTACAGCAATTTCCTCATGAACTTTTTTGTTTCCCCAAAATTCAATTTATTCATTGTTACTGAGTTTATAACTTTTCCATTCCAATCATTGTTTGTGTACTTACAACTGGCTAAAACTCCCAGTACCACTTCAAAAAGTAGTTGCAAAAGAATTTGCTATAGTGTAGCAGCTGTAGTAGATATCTGTGCGTGGGTATTAGCGGCAGTTGAATTCTCCTATTACCTTTTTTCTTTTTTGTAAATTACCCAGCCTCCTCTCCTTCTATCCTTTATCTTCTAACCTTATCAACAGACTTATATACAACTCCTTTTATGTCTGATGTTCACACTGTCTCTTCAAAATGTGTGCTTTGTCTTTTAGTATGCCTTGTAATTTTTTGTTGTTGTTGTTGAAAGTGGAACAGAATGTATGGGGCTAAAGAAACTGAGATAAAAAGGTTTTAGTGTGAGGTTTCATGTTTATCCTTCTAGGAGTTAGATTGTTTACTGTTTGCTGCAATTGTGGTATTAGGCTACAATTTCCTCCTGTGCTTTTTGTCTCCCTTCTTAGCTTTGGATGGCCTTAGAGGACGCTTATTTTGGTTGTTTTTTGTTTGTTTGTTTTGCCTTAAATTTTGGTTTAATAATTCTTTATAATTTTTAAATAACTTTAGATTTAGAGAAGAACTGGGAAGGTAATCTTGTATACTCTTTATTAATGTTACCATCTTTTTTTTAACCATGTACATGTATCAAAACTAAAAACTCAACATAAGACTTTACTAGGATTTCATCAGTTTCCCCAAAGTAGACTTTATTAAAAGTTTCTTTCCAGCTTTATTGTAGTATAGTTCACATATAACATTGTGTAACATTAAGGTATACAACGTGATGATTTTATAAATATATATAATGCAAAATGTTTATCACAATATGGTTAATTAACATATCTTTCACCTAACATAGTTACAATTTTGTTGTTATGGTGAGAAAATTAAAGTATTCTCATAGCAACTTTCAAGTATAATACAGTATTGCTAACAACACTCACCATGCTGCATTTAAGGTCCGTAGAACTTATTTATCTTATGATTGAATGTTTGTACCTTTTTTTTTTTTTCAATTTATTTATTTTCAGAAAAACAGTATTCATTATTTTTTCACCACACCCAGTGGTCCATACAATCCGTGCCCTCTATAATACACACCACCTGGTACCCCAACCTCCCAACCCCCACAACTTCAAACTCCTCAGGTTGTTTTTCAGAGTCCATAGTCTCTCTTGATTCACCTCCCCTTCCAATTTACCCCAACTCCCTTCTCCTCTCTAACACCCCTTGTCCTCCATGATATTTGTTATGCTCCACAAATAAGTGAAACCATATGATAATTGACTCTCTCTGCTTGACTTATTTCACTCAGCATAATCTCTTCCAGTCCCATCCATGTTGCTACAAAAGTTGGGTATTCATCCTTTCTGATGGAGACATAATACTCCATAGTGTATACGGACCACATCTTCCTTATCCATTCGTCCATTGAAGGGCATCTTGGTTCTTTCCATAGTTTGGCGACCGTGGCCATTGCTGCTATAAACATTGGGGTACAGATGGCCCTTCTTTTCACGACATCTGTATCCTTGGGGTAAATACCCAGAAGTGCAATTGCAGGGTCATAGGGAAGGTCTATTTTTAATTTCTTGAGGAATCTCCACACTTCTCCAAAGAGGCTGTACCAACTTGCATTCCCACCAACAGTGTAAGAGGGTTCCTCTTTCTCCACATCCTCTCCAACACATATTGTTTCCTGTTTTGTTAATTTTGGCCATTCTAACTGGTGTAAGGTGATATCTCAATGTGGTTTTAATTTGAATCTCCCTGAGGGCTAATGATGATGAACATTTTTTCATGTGTCTGATAGCCATTTGTATGTCTTGATTGGAGAAGTGTCTGTTCATATCTTCTGCCCATTTTTTGATATGTTTCCTGTTTCGTGTGTGTTGAGTTTGAGGAGTTCATTATAGATCCTGGATATCAACCTTTTGTCTGTACTGTCATTTGCAAATATCTTCTCCCATTCCGTGGGTTGCCTCTTTGTTTTCTTGACTGTTTCCTTTGCTGTGCAGAAGCTTTTGATTTTGATGCAGAATCCTAGAGGAGAACATAGGCAGTAATCTCTTCGATATCAGCCACAGTAACTTTTTTCAAGATATGTCTCCAAAGGCAAAGGAAAAAAAAGTGAATGTTTGTACCCTTTAACCAATATTTTCTCATTTCCTCCACACCTCAACCATTAGAACCTACCATTCTACTCTTTGTTTCTATGAGTTTGATGTTTATAGATCCACATATAAGTGAGATCATGCAGTATTTATGTATCCCTGTTTGACTTATTTCACTTGGCCTAATGCCTTCAGGATTCATCCATGTTGTCACAAATGGTAATTTTATTTTTCCAATTTTTATGGCATAATAGCCCATTGTATATATTTAGCACAGTCCTCAGTGACCTCTGTGTTGGGGGGGCAAGGGGAGGTGGTCCCAGTGGCTTCAAGGATTGTTGGGGTGTTCAGTGGTACCTTTAGATTCAAGGGTTAGGGCCAGCAACAGGCATTGATGGTGGCCAGAGCTGGTGGTGTGCATGCACTCAGCCGTGAGAAGCCACTTACAGGTGCTTTCATAGTGTTAGAGACTACTTGCACACATACACACACACACACACACACACACACAAAGTGGTGAAGTCCAGGGCCAGCAGTGGGACCAGGATCAGCTATAAGTGCAAGGCAGCTATGGGGTCCCTGGCTGTGGTTGTGTGCTCTTGGGGCTTCAGGGTTTCCCCATGAGCACATACATGACAGTGGAGGCCAGTGACAGGGGTTTGGCCAGTATGTAGAGATGCATGGTTGGAGGGGTGAGTTGGGAGTGAGCCTAATGGTGTAGGCCAGTGAGAGGAGACAGGGCTGTGTCTGGGCCCACAAGCAGCTGAGGAAGCCCTGGGCATCTATGTACTCCTATGGCAGCAGAGTCTTACTAGAAGCACAGTATAGTATGTCAGTGACAGGGAGGGATCTAACTTGGGGATATGCTGATGCACAGCTGCGAAACTAGCTGCAGGTCCAGGTGAGCCTGGTGGAGCAGGCCAGTCATAAGGAACAGTGCCAGATCCAGCCCACAAGCAGCTTGGGGGCTCTGGTTGTCAGTGTGTACTGCTGTGGCTACAGGGTTTCCCCTCAGGTATGTGCTCAGCAGTAGAAGCTGGTGATGGGAGTTGGGCTGGAGTGTGCTGGATGCGGAGCTAAAGGGCTACCTGTGGGTTAGACTGGTCGTGCAGGCCAGTGAATGGACATAGGACTGAATCTGAGGCCATATACTGCTGTAAGGGCTTTGTCTATAGAAGCACACTTCTTTGGCTGCAGTATCTTACATGGACATGCCCGTGGTAGTGGAGGCTAGTGATAGAAGTCAGGCCAGTGATGTTCAGGTACATAGCTGGAAAAGATAACCCCAAGCATGTACATGACAGTGGAGGTCAGCCATGGGGCTTTAGTCTGGGGTCTTGCACTTGGGTTTGGTCCTGGGCTGGCTGCCAGTGTAGGGACTTCTTTAAAAATGGGGTTTCCTGAAGACTTTTAATCTCAAACTTCTCCACACTGAGCCTCCAAAAATTCATTAGTTGCAATTTAGGTGTTCTTTCCTTGGTTCTCATTGAAACAGAAAACTTCCATCAGTTGTGATTCTCACTCTTTCTCATTCTTTTCAACCTTGAGGACAGAAGGTTTCCCTGACATCAATTCTCTTGTGGGTCTAAAAAGAGTTGTATACTTTCAGTTTGTTCATCTTTTTTCTTGTTATGTGCATGCGTGATGACTTCTAAGCACCTCATACATTGGACCCAAAACCACAAGTAACTCTCCAATTCTATTTACTTAATTCCCTCTCTTGAAATATTTAGAGTGATATCTGTTTTCCAGATAGGACTAAATCATACATCACGATCATTAATAGAGGTTAATCATATTACCTAAAATTATGGTAACACCCACCTGGCAAATATTAATATAAATGGCTAAAAAATGATTCTCTTAAAGGAGAGGTTTTAAGAGGAAAGACATTTAATATGTTTCTAGTACATTTGAATATTTTATTTCCATTATGTCCAAGTATCATGTTTCCAAATTTAAAGAAGGTCATTCAAGAAAGAAAGAAATGGAGAGAAGGAAGAGAATGAGATAATGAAGAGGAGGGAGAGGAGGAAATAAGAAAAGAAAGAGAGTGGAAGGAAAAAAAAATGAATAGAATTTTTTTTTTGAAGTAGGCTCCACTCTCAACATGGAGCCCAATTCAGAGTTTGAACTCACGACCCAGAGATCTAGACCTGAGCTGAGATGAAGAGTCAGATGTTTAACCAACTGAGCCACCCAGCCACCTCCTAGATAGAAATTTTGGATAGTGGTTATTAAGGGGTTAATAGTAGCTTCCAAAGAGATTTCAGACTCAAGTTATAGGACGATTCCAATACAAGATTTCAAGAAATAAGAGAATGGTAAATATATATTGTATGTTTAAACTATATGTTCATTTCCTTTTTGGAACAGTAGAGAGAAGTAATACTATATGGAAAGGCTAACTGGATCAAAGGGAAGTTTTAGTAGTTATTTTGTTTAGAATGGAACAGTGTTTGTTTAAAATGGGATCAAAGGCTGAGGGTCAGAAGAGTGATTGATGACAGGAGAGAGAGATTAGACATCTGATAATGCATTCTCCTGGAGGATATGGAGAAGGTTGGATTTGAAAGCACCAGTATTTTAAAAAATGATGCTATTAAACTGTTTCTCCTCCTGGGAAAAGTTTAGGTGTCTGTTATAAAAGGACACCTTTTCCTTTGGGCAAAATAACTAAAGCAAAGCTGAGCGATAGGATTGCTCTACCAGGCATTTGAAGGTATGGGGGATGGTCCCTGCACCATTTTTATACATATAACCTTGGAAAAGTCCTTCAGTGCTCCCTGTGTTACTTACCTCATCAGTAATATAAATATAATAGGGATTTGGAGAAGCTTAGTGAGATAATGTCTCTAATGTGGATTTAGAAATAAATTTTAAAAATTAGTTTCTTGCGTGTACAGCCACTGGCAAGAGTGATAAAGTGAACATTTGCGGCAGGTGCTATGTTAGAGGATCCTTTAGGAAAATACATTCACACCTTTAAACTTGTGAATAAGCCAACATAAAACACTGCTTATGGCTTTTAAATGAACTCTAAATTGCTGTTTAGACATTGTGAGCAAACTCAAAATCCCTACTTGAAAATAATCTGGGATTAATTTATGTTTATAAATACAAATCTCAAGTTCTATCTTTAAACCAGGCCAAATAATGAAAACTTTTCCAGTTTCCATATTTATCACTTTAAAATCATATTTAACTTGCAAATAAGTGATTTGAAGGGAGGCTTTAGAAAGTAGTGTTGTAAAGTAAACATTTTTTATCATAAAGAACATTCTGGCACAATAACTTGCGTTTTATAACCCCAAAGTCTTTGTCCAAGAATAAATTTCTTCATACTTTCTTTTGTAACCATTACATCTTTGCAATGTCTTTTAATTAGAACTGTATATGTTCAATGGGATTTTATTTTGTTTTAATCAGGAAAGTCTCCCATCTATGACATCAGTATTTAAGTCTTAACTTCTTTGCATTTTGATGTCTCTTAGTTTCCTATTCTCTCAAAGCCTCAGCACTACCCAGCCCCATAGCAAAGCAAAGAAACATCTCCCCATGAAAGAACATTTTTAGACACAATGGAAAATCATGAAGAAGAAGAAGAAGGAGGAGGAGGAGGAGGAGGAGGAGGAGGAGGAGGAGGAGGAAGGGGAGGAGGAGGAAGGGGAGGAAGGGGAGGAAAATTTGACAAATATAGCTTTGATGGGTCGTAGAGGAAAATATGGTGAAACTGATTTTGGAAAAATGATGTTAGAGTTCAAAGCCGATGGCCAAGAAAGAATTCTTGAGACATCTTTGGTGCAAAAAGGTGATTTTATTAGAGCATGGGGACAGGACCTGTAAACAGAAATAGCTGCAATGGGGTCATGAAGAGTGACCCATTATATACTTTCAAATTTGGAAGGAGTTAGGGATAACATAAAGCTAAATAATTTTGGAAGCAAGGTCCCCAGAACCTTGAGAGAGCTAGCTATTATTGGGAAAGGGTCATTTATTACCATCTAATAAAACCTTAGTCATAAGACCCTTCAGATGTATATCAGTGAGCCATATGCTTGAGAGATAATTGCTAAAACAAATCTTGGGTGGTTAGAAATAAAGGAAGTTTCCAAAGGAATTTTTATACATTAAAGTACATTTACAGGATCCTGGTGGTGGTTGGGTTGTGGCAAGGGGGTGGAGGAGAAACAGCAGGCTAGGATTGCCTTTTGACCCTAGCAAAGTGTTAACATTGAGACGGCTGAGTCCCTGAAGAAATGTCACTCTGCCTGTATCAAGGACTTGTCAATGGGCTATAGGTAGAAGGAAATTTAATAATCTTTCTTCTGCATCTGTTTCCCACATCAAAAACAGATGACAGCATTGTAGAAGTGACAATGCTGTGTTCAGCAAACTATTTCATTTTCTCCCTGGACTCAAAAGAAGATACATATCCCTGGTACCTGGTGTCTATGTGAGGTCATGAGATAACTTCTGACCATTGGAAATTGAGTGATAGTGCTGCAGCCACTTCCAGGCAAGACTCATAAAACATCTCCAATGTAGCATCCCTGGGTAGCTCAGTAGGTTAAACATCCCGCTTTTGATTTTGGCCAAGGTCATGATCTCAGGATTATGAGATAAAGTCCTACATGGGACTCAGCACTAGGTTTGGAACTTGCTTAAAATTCTCTCTCTCCCTCTCCTTCTGTCCTTCTACCACCAAAAAACATATCCAATATATAAAGCACCATTTTCTTACTTTCCATGGCAAACTTGATGGTCTTTTGTTGAGAATAGTGAGCCCAAGATATAGGGAGACTGTGTATATGAGAAGTTGCATATAATAGAGTACATTTTAACTACAGTCCTCTTGACCCATTAATTTGCACTCTGATGTTAATGAGTATTGAATTTTTATTATGCTCAACTAGAGGTTTCAGTTACTTGTTACATAGAGTAGCCTAAATATCTATAGGCCTTTACAGGCATCATTTCTCAAAATGTGTAGTTTACCTAATCTTTTGACTCTGAATTCTCTATTTAAATCTCATTTTCTGGGGTGCCTCAGTGGCTCAGTGGGTTAAAGCTTCTGCCTTTGCCTCAGGTCATGATCCCAGGGTCCTGAGATTGAGCCCCACATCTGGCTCTCTGCTCAGCAGGGAGCCTGCTTCCTCCTCTCTCTCTGCCTGCCTCTCTGTCTACTTATGATCTCTGTCAAATAAATAAATAAAATCTTAAAAAAAAATCTCATTTTCTCAGAACTTTTTCTTTGGCCACTCCTAGAAAAGGAACCATTTAATTCCATTAAACATGACATTTAATGAAAACTTGATAGAATTTTTGATCAATTATTGAACACTTAGAATCAAGTACAATACATAACAAAATATGGATGATAATCTATAAATCATACCAAATTTATAATGTGCTACAATTAATTTCCTTTATTTAACTGTATGAGCATTTTCTATGAAACTATAATGGAATTTTAATAGCACATTTTAAATCAAAATACACTCTTCAATTCTTCACATGCATATTTTTAAAATTAATACTAAGATAACTTCTTTATATCCTGGTATTATCATTTGGACATTAAAGAAAAGTTTTCCTTTTGTAGGAAAGAGATAAATTCTCCTCTAAGTCTTAATTTTTCCCCCTCAGTGTCAATACCCCAGAGAATAAGATTAAATAGGAAGCCAGAATTTGCAAGGATGACAAGAGAAAAAATCTTGTTCTCTCTCTTTCTCTTTCAGTCAAGTTTTCCTGGTATGAAATAGCAACATGCTAGAAGATATTGAAAAATGCTCAAAGGTAGGAAAGATAGGTTTTATCACATGGTTGCCAAGTAAAAATGAGCCAGGAATGCATCCATGTAGGCTGAGTCAGCTCTTCAAGTTGAATATGCAATTTCTCGTGTGCTATATACTTCATCTGGTTTTGCCCTTAGTCCATTTCTCTTTCTTGAATGCAAATGAGGACATCCCAAACATATGCCTCATAAAAGAAGGGGACAAGAATAATTAATTGTTTGAAAAATGGATCTACAAAACCATTTATGCAAATTATCCAGTGGAAAGGTATTTGACACTAAGGTATCAGTAGACATTTGTGGGGTTAAAGTGATTAAAACAAACAAACAAACAAACAAAAACACCAAAAACCATACCTCAGATGAGTTTTAAATATTCTAGTTTATTTTAACAATATAATTGAAAGTACTGATTTTTAATTTAAATTTGTACTTGGCAAAGTAATTACAGGAAGAAAAATGTTTTTTGAGTCCATGATGACATTGGAAGTGAGCCAGATTTCACAAGCCAAAGATATTTCACAGAGACAAGTGTCAGGTCAATCAGACCTCAGGTCCCACCACCAATGCTTTGTTTACCTTGGAAAATTAAGGTTGTTTTGCATTAAGAAGTTGTGATAATTCACTTCATTTGTTCAGTGATTAGTAGTGGAATTTAATTTCTTAGTAAATTTCATAAATAACATTTTTCCCAAGAATAGAAAAAATATCCTAACATCAATGGAATTGGCTATGAATATCCTCTGATCATGACTAAAGATATACAAGTAAGGCTTCTGTGGGAGGTAGTACCACTAAAGAAAATCTCAGCCAGTAAAATGTTTGCAAACAGGCAAAGAAACAAAAATAGTTTCTGTAACAGCTAGCAAGAAAGGATTTTGGAAACAAATTATCTTAAAAAGTAGGCAATCCCAGGGATTTTCAGACAATAAATTTTGGCTAAATAAAGCAAGAGAATTAAGACTGGAAACTTCATGAGAATTAAACCCTGTAGAAATATTGTGTAGAAATCCAGGAAGAGTACTAAATACTAAGATAGCTCTCAGGTAAATAAGTGGAGAAAGTGAAAAATACAATGGAAGAACCCCCTACAATTTTCAATAGTTTAGGAGGAAAGAAAATGAGATCTCTATAAAGTCTAGACCAGATCCTTAGTAGATTTATAAGTAAAGCATTTGCAGGAATCACTAATAATCTGGCAGAAGATTAACAAAGATTAGACAAAGATTAACAAAAAAGAGAAATAATTTCTTGTGCCCCTCGCAGCTTCAAAGAAAGAAGAATTTTTACTTTGGCTGCTTTGAATATCTGCTAATTTCACAACCAATCCAGTTAGAGTTATAACTTATAGTAAAAGAAAGGAGGTGAAGAGGGAATAATGGATAGGCTATAACTACCTATCATTAAACTTAAAATACCAAGGGATATATATGACTTAGAGTTTCATATATATGACTTATGTTTACATATATATGTTTTCCTATATATGACTTATGGTTTGTTTACTATAAAAAGTCTTCATCAAACAAAAACAAAACAAAACAAAAAAACAGCCTGGGGTCTCCAAAACTGAAGATGTGACTTAAGATATATTCTGGAACTCAGGATTTAATTTTTGAAACAACTGAAACTGAGAAGACATGAGGTCCATGATATCTGAAAGAGTGATATTTAGTTATTGAATAGAGTCCCTAATAAAGTTGAAATTTGATAGCAAAAGTACTATCCTGCATACAATAATATAAATGATTAAATTTCCCACACTTTAAGCTCTTTGTATTGTGATTTGGAAGGGTAGGCAGCAATAGTTTTGATTAAGTTTTGAGAAAACATTTTGCATTATGTAATGATTACCATTTGATTTGTACCTTTGTGAATAAAAGTAGGGTTCCCAAAAGAAAAAAAAAAAATCATTCCCATTGTCCATTATCTTGAGAAAGGTTACTTTTCTATTTGAACAAAAACTTAGAAGGAAGCCTAAATTGGGTGGTAGAGGAAAATCTTTTCTCTGTCCGGACCTTAACATTAATAGACCAAGGTTTTATATTAGAACAGGGTTTTTCAACCTTGACAACTGTGGATATTTTGAGTCAGATGATTCTTTGCAAAAATTTCTTATCTTTTGTCTTTGTCTACGGAGGTCAGTAGTAGCCTCCATGTCCTAGCTCCACCCTACTATTTGTGACAACCAAAACTATCTCCAAACATTGTTAAATATCCCTGAGGGACAAAATCACCTCCATGGGAGAACTATATTGTAGATTTTTAGGTGGGTTTAACACTTGGAGGCTGGTAGGAGATTCTTAGTCACAAGGCAATCTAGATATTGGGGATATTTTATCCTTGAAGGATATCACACACTGAAGATGAATAAATTATTGTCCATATCTACTAAGTCAATCAATATTAAACATTCTAATTATTTTCTTTTGACTGCCATTTTATATTTTTTTGTTAAAATCTTACAGATTTACCTTACTTAATCACAGAAAAGAAAAGGGCACAAATTTAAATTTGAGTTGACATTTTTAGGGAAAGATTCTCTAAGTCTGTATGGTAAGAATAGCAGTTATAGCTATTTATATATATTATATAATAGCAGAATTTCTAAGGAAGTGAGTATCACAACATAAAGTACCCAGTAAGTTCCTCTAAAAGGTACAAATCTCACCTCAATCTTAGGAAACCAGAGTTTGAATTTATATATTTTATTAACATGTAATATATTCTCTTTTTGTATTTGATAGGACATGTCTAATAACAACTTAGCATTTTGAAGATCATAGAATAGAGATTCTAGATCCCAAAAAATAAAGTACGTGGTACTGTTCTTACTAGTATTTTGGATCAAAGCAAATGTTAAAATTCTCATAATTTTCACATAAAACTGAACAGTTATGGATAGAAAAAAGCTCCACTGCTTTTCTATTCACAAGCAGTGAAGAGTGAAACTGCGTGAGTGGGTGGAAGAGTGTTAGGTGATTATCAGTGCAGTGATTTACTGTGCAGAGAATATATAATGAGAAAAACTCCAGTCTGTACTTATAAAAGGGGCTCATATAAATTACCTAGAAGTCTAAGAGTGACTTCAACAGGCAAACTTCAGTGTACACATAAAAATTTAAATACTGATTTAAACAAGTATAGAAGATATAATTCTACATAGTTCATGTGGTGTCAGTGGAAAGTGGTGGGGCTGGGAGCCTTTTGAGGCTATAAGTTTGAAAATGTTTTGGAAGAAAATTGTCATTTGTAAACTGACTCTGTTTGGAGTCATAGCCTACCTTACAAGATTTTTTGACCTTCCACAATAGTCAAAGTTATTGGATGATTGATTAATTGCAAAATATTCCCTGAAAACATTTCAATGTGACTGCCCAGTAGAAAACAAAGACCTACAAAGAGGTTAGCATTATCAAATGATTGTTGAATGGAAAACCAAAAGTATTATTCTTAAATAAAAGGTGTATTCAGCATCCTGCAAAACTATAAAATACACAATAGAAAGTTGGAATGGTTCACAGAAAACTGAAACTTTTTAAAAGGTGCCAAAGGACATTATTTCCTAGTGAGAACGAAGGACATTATTTCCTATGTTCCTATGTGAGCACAGTTAGTTAGTCAATTAAAAGTTAGGTGAGGAAAGGTGAAGTCTTAGAGAATGTGTGATATGAGAAGACTATATAGTCATTAATATTTATAAAACCATGAAAGATATGTGTGAGAATGTATCTTAACATATTCTCTTCTTATTTTCTTCACCCCTGTAAGGAGTCATAATGAGTAAAATACTTAGAAGCTATAGACTACCTTCCAACCCATTATCTCTTTTTTAACTGATAAATAATTTCTAAACACTGTACCAATGCTTCAGATATTCATTTATTTTAAAGTTGAAGGGGAAAGAAATTAAATATGGTAATGAAGCAACTATGTAGTCACCTTCTAAAAAACCATTAATAATATGGTCTTTTTCTTTTTGGGGTTATGTCATACTCTTGCTTCAGATAACTGCGAGTTACAACTTTAAGGTTCAGGCAATTTTATAGTCATTTATTATTTGTCTTTTTTTTTTCTGCTAAAATAATTCACCTGGTAAATAGACTCTAATTTTTTTAAAATATGAACAACAGAAACAATCACTTACAATATGGGATAAGATTGATTATTTGCAATAAATATATTGGAGAATGATGGGATAAAATATCTTCATGTGTTTTATTGAATAATACACACTGAATTAGAAGGAAACTATGGAATGTCTTATCTGTTGGCTTTACCCAAAGTTGTGTGTGTATGCACATATATACTACCAGTGGAAATACTTGTCAAATGTATATCCAACTCATATATACATATATGTTATATACATAAAAACTAAATTGCTAGTTTTGAAAAACAATGCTGTTAAATTTAAACAACCAGCTACTCTTAATACTGCTGAGTTGGTTGATAACGTTGCTTGGGGAATAGCTGAGAAAAATTCCTCATGTTTAAACATGTGGAAAATAAAAGACATTTGGGCATTCTATATATTGTTAATATATATTTGCTTTTTTCTCTTGAGACTTTCTTATGACTGAGACTATTTTTTTTTTTACAACTTTCAAGAAATGAAAGAACTTAAGTGAATATATTGCTGTGGAGAAATCTTTGCCTACATGATTTTTTCTATTTTCTAAATGACCTGAATATGCCTTGCTGCCCAAAGGAGTGTTTAAAGTTTTATATACATCTACATATGTATATATGATTTCAGTATACACACGTATACACACAAATATATATATATAAATGTTATATGTATGAAGATGGCATATATATATATGCCTTAATGTTCTTAATTTTCCTTAATGTTCCTTAATGTTCTCTTACTGTTTATAGCAGTTTCTACTCAAAGGTCTTTTGCCCTCTGTGCTTAAATATTTACTGCTAATTTCTGGCTTCTGACAGTTCTGACTCCCAAATCTTACTACATAAAACCTCTAGATTATTATGGCAGTTTGTACCAGTTCTGCTTGTTTTGTCTGTTTATAAGTATTTACACATAGTTTGGAATAAGCCAAATTTCTCAGATATTTTTATACAAGATAAATTGCATTCAATTTTGATGCTGTTTTTCTCCTATATGATTTCCAAGACTAACAGTAAAATAATTTAGAATGAGTCCACACCCTGTCTATACTAAATTATTCAGGAAGACTTTCTGATAGAGCAATTAGAGGGAATGGTAAATGGGAAAGATTAAGATCTAGAATATTTAATTCCTTAAAGCTATTCTTGCCTAGTCATATCTATTATAATGGCTTTGCATATTCAAAGATATATGTTCACGGGTTTAAAGATAATTTCCTTAAAATAGAGATATACCTGGTGAGTCTGTGAATGGAGAGACATTTAAAATCGAAGGCAAGTCATGAGATAGTAGACTTAAGGAAAAGTAAAACCCTAAGATAACAAAGTGAGTCATGATTATGTTGGAATAGCTACACACTAGTGGTTACAATATATTTACCTTCTTCAAGTTCACTTCTGTATGTTAGGTATCGTGCTCTCCTTTTTTATGCATGAGAACTAGAAATATTAAATAAAATTCCCAAGTCCATTAAGCTAGAAATTGACAGTTTATTTTAGACAGTTGATCCCAGAGCTAAGGTACCTACTTTTGAGAACGTAATGTGATAGATAGGAAACTCTTGGCTTGGGGGAGGTGGTCAGAAGCAGGCTGTGAATGCTGCTGTGCTGGGAGCTTCACAAGGACTCTGAGGTGACTGCACCCACAGAAGTATCTGGAACAACTTTCCAATTATACTAAGTGCGTTTGTGCTGTTAATACCGCTGTTCTTCATACCACCATATATATCCTTAAAATAAAGCTTTATTAACACAAAAAGTCTGAGTGAGCTATTTCTTACAGCCTGAGATTCTAACTAAAAATAGATAGCAATTTTTAAAAATTTTTTATGTTTTATTAACATATATTTTTATCCCCAGGGGTACAGGTCTGTGAATTGCCAAGTTTACACACTTCACAGCACTCACCATAGCACATACCCTCCCCAATGTCTATAAACGCACCCCCCTCTCCCAACCCCCTCAACCCTCAGCAACCCTCAGTTTGTTTTGTGAGATTAAGAGTCACTTATGGTTTGTCTCCCTCCCACTCCCATCTTGTTTCATTTATACTTCTCCTACCCCCTTAACCACCCATGATGCATCACCACTTCCTCATATCAGGAAGATCGTATGATAGTTGTCTTTCTGTGCTTGACTTCTTTCGCTAAGCATGATACGCTCTAGTTCCATCCATGTTGTCGCAAATGGCAAGATTTCATTTCTTTTGATGGCTGCATAGTATTCCATTGTGTATATATACCACATCTTCTTGATCCATTCATCTGTTGATGGACATCTAGGTTCTTTCCATAGTTTGGCTATTGTGGACATTGCTGCTATAAACATTCGGGTGCACGTGCCCCTTCAGATCATTACGTTTGTATCTTTAGGGTAAATACTCAGTACTGCAATTGCTGGGTCATAGGGTAGTTCTATTTTCAACATTTTGAGGAACCTCCATGCTGTTTTCCAGAGTGGTTGCACCAGCTTGCATTCCCACCAACAGTGTAGGAGGGTTCCTCTTTCTCCACATCCTCGCCAGCATCTGTCATTTCCTGACTTGTTAATTTTAGCCATTCTGACTGGTGGGAGGTGATATCTCATTGTGGTTTTGATTTGTATTTCCCTGATGCTGAGTGATGTGGAGCACTTTTTCATGTGTCTGTTGGCCATCTGGATGTCATCTTTGAAGAAATGTTTGTTCATATCTTCTGCCCATTTCTTCATTGGATTATTTGTTCTTTGAGTGTTGAGTTTGCTAAGTTCTTTATAGATTTTGGACACTAACCCTTTATCTGATATGTCATTTGCAAATATCTTCTCCCATTCTCTTAGTTGTCTTTTGGTTTTGTTAACTGTTTCCTTTGCTGTGCAAAAGCTTTTGATCTTGAAGAAATCCAAATAGTTCATTTTTGCCTTGGCTTCCCTTGTCTTTGGCGATGTTCCTAGGAAGATGTTGCTGAGGCTGAGGTTGAAGAGGTTTCTGCCTGTGTTCTCCTCAAGGATTTTGATGGATTCCTTTCTCACATTGAGATCCTTACCCATTTTGAGTCTATTTTCATGTGTGGTGTAAGGAAATGGTCCAGTTTCATTTTTCTGCTTGTGACTGTCCAATTTTCTCAACACCATTTATTGAAGAGGCTGTCTTTTTTCCATTGGACATTCTTTCCTGCATCATCGAAGATTAGTTGACTGTAGAGTTGAGGGTCTATTTCTGGGCTCTCTATTCTGTTCCATTGATCTATGTGTCTGTTTTTCTGCAAGTACCATGCTGTCTTGATGATGACAGCCTTGTAATAGAGCTTGAAGTCCAGAATTGTGATGCCACCAACTTTGGCTTTCTTTTTCAATATCCCTTTGGCTATTTGAGGTATTTTCTGGTTCCATATAAATTCTAGGATTATTTGTTCCATTTCTTTGAAAAAAAATGGATGGTATTTTGATAGGAATTGCATTAAATATGTAGATTGCTTTAGGTAGCAAAGACATTTTCACAATTTTTGTTCTTCTAATCCAGGAGCATGGAACATTTTTCCATTTCTTTGTGTCTTCCTCAATTTCTTTCATGAGTACTTTATAGTTTTCTGAGTATAGATTCTTAGCCTCTTTGGTTAGGTTTATTCCCAGGTATCTTATAGTTTTGAGTGCAATTATAAATGGGATGGACCCCTTAATTTCTCTTTCTTCTGTCTTGTTATTGGTGTAGAGAAATGCAACTAATTTCTGTGCATTGATTTTATATGCTGACACTTTACTGAATTCCTGTACAAGTTCTAGCAGTTTTGGAGTGGAGTCTTTTGTTGGGCCCCAAGAGGCTAAGATGGCACCGGGTGGCCTTCTCTTCCGGATCGGGAACCCACATGGCCGACCACAAAGGCGCCAAAGTGGCGGTTTCGGTTTCCCATCAGTTTCGTTTCCCGCGAGTCTCCACCCCCTGCAGGGCGTGTCTCTCCCAACTCCCGCCGACACGGCACATCCCCATTGGCCCCCATTTTGCTGACCTCACTTCCCTTCCCTCACCCCATATAAGCCGCTGCCCTGCTCAATAAAGCGAGATCCTGCTTCGACAGACCTCCCGAGCCCGGTGTCTTCTGTGGGTGCGTTCCAGGTTCGCAACACTCGCCATCCCGCTCAGCCCCAAGGAGAGGCCTCCGGCTGGTCCGGACGCCTCCTCCCCTCGGCAGGGAGCCCAACAGTCTTTTGGGTTTTCCAGATAGAGTACCATATCATCTGTGAAGAGTGATAGTTTGACCTCTTCTTTGCCGATTTGGATGCCTTTAATTTCCTTTTGTTGTCTGATTGCTGAGGCTAGAACTTCTAGTTCTATGTTGAATAGCAGTGGTGATAATGGACATCCCTGCTGTGTTCCTGACCTTAGAGGAAAAGCTCTCAGTTTTTCTCCGTTGAGAATGATATTTGCGGTGCGTTTTTCATAGATGACTTTGATAATATTGAGGTATGTGCCCTCTATCTCTACACTTTGAAGAGTTTTGATCAGGAAGGGATGCTGTACTTTGTCAAATGCTTTTTCAACATCTATTGAGAGTATTTTGCTAAGTTTTTATTTTATTAACGTGTTGTATCATATTGATTGCGGATGTTGAACCAACCTTGCAGCCCTGGAATAAATCCCACTTGGTCGTGGTGAATAATCCTTTTAATGTACTGTTGAATCCTATTGGCTAGTATTTTGGTGAGAATTTTTACATCTGTGTTCATCAAGGATATTGGTCTGTAGTTCTCTTTTTTGATGGGATCCTTGTCTGGTTTTGGGATCATGGTGATGCTGGCCTCATAAAATGAGTTTGGAAGTTTTCCTTCCATTTCTATTTTTTGGAACATTTTCAGGAGAATAGAAATTTGTTCTTCTTTAAATGCTTGGTAGAATTCCCCTGGGAAACCATCTGGCCCTGGGCTTTTATTTGTTTGGAGATTTTTGATGACTGTTTCAATCTCCTTACTGATTATGGGTCTGTTCAGGTTTTCTATTTCTTCCTGGTTCAGTTGTGGTAGTTTATATGCCTCTAGGAATGCATCCATTTCTTCCAGACTATCATATTTGTTGGCATAGAGTTTCTCATAGTATGTTCTTATAATTGTTTGTATTTCTTTGGTGTTAGTTGTGATCTCTCCTCTTTCATTCATGATTTTATTTATTTGGGTCCTTTCTCTTTTCTTTTTGATAAGTCTGGTTGGGGGGGTTTATCAATCTTATTAATTCTTTCAAAGAACCAGCTCCTAGTTTTGTTGATTTGTTCCATTGTTTTTGTTTTGTTTTGTTTTTGGTTTCTATTTCATTGATTTCTGCTCTGATCTTTATGATTTCTCTTCTGCTGGGTTTAGACTTTCTTTCTTGTTCTTTCTCCAGCTCCTTTAGGTGTAGGGTTAGGTTGTGTAGCTGAGACCTTTCTTGTTTCTGGAGAAAGGCTTGTACCACTATATATTTTCCTCTTGGGACTGCCTTTGCTGCGTCCCACAGATTTTGAAACATTGTGTTTTCATTATCATTTGTTTCCCTGAATTTTTCAATTCTTCTTTAATTTCCTGGTTGACCCATTCATTCTTTAAAAGGATGCTGTTTAGTCTCCATGTATTTGGGTTCTTTCTAAATCTCCTCTTGTGATTGAGTTCTACCTTCAGAGCATTGTTGTCTGAAAATATGCAGGGAATGATCCCAGTCTTTTGATACCACTTGAGACCTGATTTAGATCTCAGCATGTGATCTATTCTGGAGAATGTTCCATGTGCACTGGAGAAGAATGTGTATTCTGTTGCTTTGGGATGAAACGTTCTGAATATATCTGTGATGTCCATCTGGTCCAGTGTGTCATTTAAGGCCTTTATTTCCTTGTTGATCCTTTGCTTGGATGATCTGTCCATTTCAGTGAGGGGAGTGTTAAAGTCCCCTACTATTATTGTATTATTGTGGATGTGTTTCTTTGATTGTTATTAATTGGTTTATATAGTTGGCTGCTCCCATGTTAGGGGCATAGTTATTTTAAATTGTTAGGTTTTCTTGTTGGACAGATCTTTGAGTATGACATAGTGTCCTTCCTAATCTCTTTTTATAGTCTTTGGCTTAAAATCTAATTGATCTGATATAAGGATTGCCACCCCTGCTTTCTTCTGATGTCCATTAGCATGGTAAATTGTTTTCTACCCCCTCACTTTAAATCTGGAGGTGTCTTCGGGTCTAAAATGAGTTTCTTGTAGCTCACCCATGAGCTACAATATAGGCAAAATATAGATGGGTTTTGTTTTTTTATCCATTCTGATACCCTGTGTCTTTTGAATGGGGCATTTAGCCCATTAACATTTAGGGTAACTATTGAGAGATAGGAATTTAGTGCCACTGTATTGCCTGTAAGGTGACTATTACTGTATATTGTCTCTGTTCCTTTTTGATCTACTACTTTCAGGCTCTCTCTTTGCTTAGAGGATCCCTTTCAATATTTTCTGTAGAGCTGGTTTGGTGTTTGCAAATTCTTTCAGTTTTTGTTTGTCCTAGAAGCTTTTTATCTCTCCTTCTATTTTCAGTGATAGCCTAGCTGGATATAGTATTCTTGGCTGCATGTTTTTCTCGTTTAGTGCTCTGAATATATCATGCTAGCTCTTTCTGGCCTGCCAGGTCTCTGTGGATAGGTCTGCTGCCAATCTAATATTTTTACCATTGTATGTTATAGGCTTCTTTTCCCGGGCTGCTTTCAGGATTTTCTCTTTGTCAGTAAGACCTGTAAATGTTATTATTAGTGATGAGGTGTAGACCTATTCTTGTTGAATTTGAGGGGGGGTTCTCTCCACCTCCTGGATTTTAATGATTGTTCCCTTTGCCATATTAGGGAAATTCTCTACAGTAATTCTCTCCAATATATCTTTTGCTCCCCTATCTCTTTCTTCTTCTCCTGGAATCCCAATTATTCTAATGTTGTTTCGTCTTATGGTGTCACTTATCTCTCAAATTCTTCCTTCATGGTCCAGTAGCTGTTTGTCCCGCTTTTGCTCAGCTTCTTTATTCTCTGTCATTTGGTCTTTTATATCACTAATTCTTTCTTCTGCGTCATTTATCCTAGCAGTGAGCGCCTCCATTTTTTATTACACCTCGTTAATAGCTTTTTTGATTTCAACTTGCTTAGATTTTAGTTCTTTTATTTCTCCAGAAAGGGCTTTTATATCTCCTGAGAGGGTTTCTCTAATATCTTTCATGCCTTTTTTGAGCCCATCTAGAACCTTGAGAATCGTCATTCTGAACTCTAGATCTGACATATTACCAATGTCTGTATTGATTAGGTCCCTAGCCTTCGGTACTGCCTCTTGTTCTTTTTTTTGTGGTGAATTTTTCCACCTTGTCATTTTGTCCAGATAAGAGTATATGAAGGAACAAGTAAAATACTAAAAGGGTGGCAAAGATCCCAGGAAAATACACTTTAACCAAATCAGAAGAGATCTCAAATCATGGGGGGGGAGAAAGGGGATAAAAAGAGGTTCAGAAAAAAAAAAAGAAAGAAACAATTAAAAATGAAAATGAATAAAGAAACAATATAAAAAAGAAAAAATAAATATATATATAATATATAAACTAGTTAAAAAACTTTAAAAAAGAAAAGGGTAAAAGTTAAAAAAAATTAGCAGAAAAAGAAAAAAATTGAAAAAAAAATTAAATTAACTGCAAGACTAAGGAATCATGGGAGAAAGCCATGAGCTCCGTGCTTTGCTTTCTCCTCCTCTGGAATTCTGCTGCTCTCCTTGGTATTAAACCTGCACTCCTTGGTAGGTGAACTTGGTCCTGGCTGGATTTCTTTTTGATCTTCTGGGGGAGGACCCTGTTGTAGTGATTCTCAAGTGTCTTTGCCCCAGGCAGAATTGCACCACCCTTGTTAGGGGCGGGCTGAATAATCCGCTTGGGTTTGCTTTCAGGAGCTTTTGTTCCCTGAATGCTTTCCATAGAGTTCTAGAGGATGGGAATGAAAATGGTGGCCTCCCAGTCTCCAGCCCGTAGGAGCCAAGAGCTTGGTGCCCCACTCCTCAGTGCGCCCTCAGAAAATAGCACCCAATAACTCCTGTCTCCCTGGCCTCCGGCCGTGCTCTGAGCTCACCCAGCCTGCGACTGGTTCAAGGTAACCCCAAGCTGAGAGCTCACTCCTTGGCTCTGTCTCTGTAGCCGGCTTCCCCATTCTAATACCTGCAAGCTCTGCAACACTCAGACACCTCCGATCCTTCTGTGACCCTGCGGGACCTGAGGCCACACTCACCCCACGTGGGCTTCACCCCAGTTTAGCCTCTGGAGTGATGTCCCTCAGTGGAACAGACTTTTAAAAGTGCTGATTTATTGCTCTGTTGCTCCGCCGCTGCCGGGAGCCGGCCTCTACCCTCACGGTCTAGCTTCCCGTAGGTTTGGATTCACTTCTCCGCCAGTCCTACCTTTCAGAAAGTGGTTGATTTTCTGTTTCTAAAGTTGCTGTTCTTCTTCTCTTCCATCTCCTGTTGGATTTGAGGTGTTTGCAATCTTTAGATAAGCTATCTAGCTGATCTCCTGCTACCTGATGTAGTCTCAGCCTGCTACTTCTCCACCATCTTGACTCCTCTCCATAGCAATGGTTTTAAATAGAGCATTTTGAAATGCACATACTTATCTTTGATAAAGTAGAAATTCCTTATAATAAGATCCACTCTCATTTTCTGAGTCTAGTTTTGTTTTAATTTGTTTTGTTTCCTTTCCCTTTCTTTTTTCTTTTATTCTTTTTTTTACTCTGGGAATAAATCCTAGTTAAATGAACTAAATCTTCATTAGATACACCTATTTATAATAATTTCATTTTAATACTTTTTAGTTTGATTATTTTAAGTTTTTATTTTTTCTTCGTTAAAAATTGTTTTGATGGGCTATGTCTTTTACTTATTTTTATTTTCTAGTGTCTCTGTGTATTTATAAATATTCACTCTTTTTATTTATCTATTTATTTATTTGATTATAGTTGACATACAATGTTACATTAGTGTCAGTTGTACAACATAGTGATTCAACCTCTCTTTACATTACATTATATTCACTACAAGTGTAGTTACCATCTGTCACGATGCATCACTATTACAGTATTATCAACTATATTCTCTAAGCAGTGCCTTTAATTCCCATGATATATTCATTCCATAACTGGAAGCCCATATCTCCTACCTCCCTTCACCCATTTTGCCCATCTCCCCACCTCTTCCCTCTGGCAACCATCAGTTTGTTCTTTGTATTTGTAGGTCTAATCCTACATAAATATTCACTCTTAAGGAGAGTTGACTTCATTTATAGGACTTTAAGCATTAAAATATGAAAAAAATGAGCATTCTCATCATGTTCTGATTTCAGATCATTTTTCTTTCTCTGGTCTCTTGTTTCATTTCAATTTTGTGAAATATTTGAAATATGTATACTAAAAACATGTTTCCCTCACTATCTATCTTGTTGTGCATTAATATGATGTAAATGTTTATTGAGAGATTCTCCTGATTACAATGTAAAAGATTCAATCACTGAACTGTCAATAACACAGATAATCGTTATCTGTTTTTAAAATATCATCATAAATTCTACTGCTTAAAGAGATACATGTCATTTTATCAAATCAATTGAGAAAATTATTTGGGTACAGCAAACTTGTCCACTTCTACTATATAATAATCTCAAAAAAATGTCCTATAGATTATATATATATGTCTATATATATATATATATATATAAAATAGATTTCTAGAAGAATTTTAGCCCATTACATGCCTCATATTTAATATATTCTATTTATGTCTTTTAACACTATTGAAGCTTTGTGAATATTGGTTACAGAAAGACTGAAACAAATCTTTCAGAAATTCATGAAGATAAAAAAATCAGAGTTTAAAGTTAGAAATGAAAGCTAGACTTTCTCTTGTGTATTTCTAGTGTCTATCTAGCTGAGGATCTAAGTATCCATTTCATTTCTCACCGGTATTCTCAGAGGTCTACACAAAATGCTTGTGTATCTTCCAGACCAAAGTTGACATAATTGGCACCCTTCTGGCATCTGAACTAAGGCAACAGGGGTTAAAATATCCTGATCCCCTTGGTGATTCCTCAAGCTCAGGCCTGAGGCATTGTTTCAGAGTGGAGTACATAATGCTTTGGCTATTATGTGTAAAAATAGACGACTTGTCAACTTACCTTGTCATCTTGGCATTTTCAGTGAATGCTGAATTCACTTTTAAGTGGGCGGACAGATAAATAACTCTAGAAGATTATTTTCTATAAGCTCATGATGGGCTTCGAAATTTTATTTTTCACATGTTCTGTGTTTAGTCACACACCCAATGACCATTTACTTTTGTGGTTAAGTTTGTGCTATTTGTGAGCTCCAGAGAATGCAAGACACAAGAGAGATTTGAGTTTAGTCAAAGGACAAAAAACAAAGTAGAGTAGATATGTACAAAGGATGGTTTGTCTCTAATTCCCAAGGCTGGAGTTGTTCCAAGGCCAGAAGAAAAACAAAAGTGAATTTAGGACAGCTGGAACAGAGAAGCCCCTTAAGGTCCCCTGTCTTAGCCTAAGTTCTCCAATTCCGACAAAAAGTTCTTGAAACACATTGTAGAGAAATGACTGCTTGCCCCAGACTTTGCATCTCCAAAGTGGCCTATTTATTGTTCAGCAAATTGGAGTATACAAAGAATTGAAAATGATATATTAATAAAGCCATTTCTAAGTGATATAAAAAGAGCAGAATCTAAAACCAGTCATCCCAACTGCAGTCTGATCCTGTTAAACTGTTGGGATCACAACCTTTTGAGCAACAAGATCAGAATCAGTGAAAAACTCATGTTAATTTCTGCTTTTGACTTCTTTCAGTTCACATCAGTGTGCCAGATGGTACATTTACAGGTGTATTTTTATAGCTGTTACTTACTTAAAATTCTGCATATAAGAAGCCAATTTTCTAATTTGCTCTTTTTTTAAGTGAAATGTTGATAGAGTATTTCAAGTAATTATAAGTAATTATTCCAACATTTATCAAAATAAATACATCAATTATAATAGACAATTAATTAACAGAACCCCATAATTCATTCATTTTTTATGAGTGCAGCACATTATTCAAAGTAGGGGTATCAGTAACAAATGACAAAAAGACTTTCATTAATTTATTAAACCTCAATGTTTAACATGTTTTATCAAAATGTGACTCAGAAGAATTCATAGTATAGAGGTTAAATTCTAACTGAGCTTTGTTGTGGGTGAAAAATACTAATAACAGAATGAGTACCAAAGCAGAAATAGGATTTTCAAGAACCAATTGAGGACTTCATCACAGCACTGAGTGTTATATGTAAGTGATGAATCACTAAACTTCCTGAAACCAATATTACATTATATGTTCACTAACTAGAATTTAAATACAAATTGAAACAAACAAAACCTTCATCACAGTTATGTAAAGACACTTCATAAAATAAAATCACTTTAATGCTGTCTCTAAAGTTAATGTAAAGTACTCCATATGCTGAGGTTGTTGCAAATGTATCTTATTGTTTTATGGAATGTGACCCATGCTTGAACAAAAGCATTCAGCATCTTAAGTGATCAACATTCAGAGTGTTTATCTTGAATGTTTCCACTCTTTTCTATATGCTGCCCTCGCACTTGGATACAATTGCCTGTTTTATATTTCTCTACATGGCATTTATAGATGAAATTGAATCATTAATCACTCTACACACTTTCTTACTCTTCCTGGTCTTTGCAACAAACTTACTTTGAGTTTACACAACATAGCTTTTTACATTCAAATAAAGCTTTCTAGTTTCCCAACATGTCTTTTCCCTCAATGGAAGGGATTAGATGTCGGTATTCTCAGCTGCAGACTCCGGACAGACCGATTCTATTACCGCTCTGTCCTTGCAGCAGTCCCAGCCTGTTACAAGGAAGAGGTTGTAAATTCTAGCCATTCATTTTCCCATTTCACTGTCCATAGGAGCTACTGAAAGTTGGAACTCTTCAGTTTCCCCCTTTTATGTCAGTTAGAATAATAGCCAAATTCCTTTCTCCCCCACAGAATATAATTGAGATATAGGCAAGGATTCCGAGAAACACCAAGCATTTTTGTACAAGAGTCAAATCAGTCTCTCCTTCTGCACAACTGCCAGATAAAAGGCTTTATGATTTTGTTACTTGCATTGGAAATGTTCAGAGAGCACTGCCAAGTACAAGGGTGCTCTTCTGTTTCCCACTAGTCCTCTGTCACAATCTATCCATGTGCTTCACTGTTACCATGACATCTTCCTTTATCATACTTTATTCAAGGATACATAAACTGAAAGAAAAAAGATCAAACATATAACATTTTTCTAGAACATGCTTATCATAATATGTACACAAAAGGCAAAATATATGTAAATACAGAGATTTCAAACACAAGTAAAAAATACATCAAGTGTCCTCATGTTTAGTATTTTTAACTATTGAAAACATTTGTTTTATTCTCTGACTAAACAGAATACATCCCCCCATACTTGAGAAACTAAATAATTTTTGAATTGAGTATGGGGTTTTAATTAAAATATATGTGATGAAGACAGTAGGTGTTTATAAAAAGTACAAATATCAGGAGATGATTTTGCTAAAAACTTCTTTTAAATTTTAGTTTTAGTATCATATTTAAAGTTTTACATTGTCATAAAGGGTATGATTCCTACTTTCTAGAAGAAACAAGTAAGAATGGGTAGTTCTGGAACAAAGAACATATACTTATGTGTCATTTAGGAACCATAAATACCAAAAAAGTAGAAAGTTACCCAAAAGTCAGATTTCACTAAAGGAAGCATTCAATATTCTCTACTACATTCTCCAGGGTCTACAAAGAGACCCCTACAATTAACACTTAACAAAACTAATTTATTCAGAATACTGAAGCTCCCTAGGAAACATTTGGTCATCAACAGATTACACGGACTCTAATGATGTTTAAGGAAAGATAAATATAGCCTGAGAACAGCAGCATGAGAATTGGCTAAACCCACTGGGAGCAGATCTTGAGATTTTTCACAGTGGTAGGTGTTTATAATTCTCAGTTAAGTATACAAAGTTTGAAAGGACTACATAAATTTTCAGAATTTTTGATGCAAAAATCAGGTAACTTAATTAGATTACAATTAATGTGTATCATATTTGCATAAGTTGTTGAAAAGTGTAATGGAGGAAATTAGCTAAATATTTTTAAGGAAAAATTATCCAAAACATATCTGTTTAGGTTTAAAAAGCATAACTCTTAGTATTTTTTTTTTTTTAATTCAGGATCTAGAATCATACCCAATAACCTTAGACAAACTTCACAGGCCCTGATCTAAGTTTATATCTCTTTAGGAATTTTCCTTACATTAAGACATATATTCATGCACTTCAGGCTTCTAGTAAAAGATAGCCAAATTGGGGCGCCTGGGTGGCTCAGTGGGTTAAGCCGCTGCCTTCGGCTCAGGTCATGATCTCGGGGTCCTGGGATCAAGTCTCTCTCTCTCTCTGCCTCTCTGCCCACTTGTGATTTTTCTCTGTCAAATAAATAAATAAAATCTTTAAAAAAAAAAAAAAAAAGATAGCCAAATTATTTTAGAACCTGACATATCTTCTATTTTATTTATTTATTTTTTTAAATCTGAAATCTTCCTAGCTGACACAATATTAGTTATTTTCTCTGGATTTATATACACATTCAATTTCTTATTAAATTTATATAGCTTTAAAACTCAATACGAATTTGTAATCTGGACATATCTTCTCAAGCCAGATATCAAATATTCTTCCCAGAGCCCATTGATTATAATTATTTCAGAATGCTGTTCAGCTCCTCTTATTTGTCTTTGTAAATTTTGCTCTTAAAGCGACCCCATTTAAAAAAAAAAAAAAAAAAGCCTGCAGTAAAAATGTTACTACTTTTGCTCTAAAAACAATAGTTGAGTATTCCTCAAAATACTCTTCCACAGGGTTATGTTTTACCAGTGATATTTGGTGTGTTTAGGGGGAAACAGTTCTGTTATAAAATATATATGAGATATACTCTGTTAACAGGTTTTTAGAAAATAGAACGTAGAAAAAGCTACTAATTACCTATGAAGTACACAGGTAGTCAAAATCATAGAAACAGAAGGTAGAATGGTGGTTACCAAGGGGCTGGGGGGTGGGAAAAATTAGCGTTGTCCTTTCATGGGTCTCGAGTTTCAGTTTGCAAGATGAAAAAGTCTGAAGATCTGTTTCACAATAGGTAAATATACTTAACACTACTGAACTGTACACTTAGAAATGATAAATTTTATATTATATTTTTAACACATTGAGAAAATTGTTAATATTCTATTGTTGTATCTTACAAATCATATATGGCTTGAATCATTACCCAAATCAGTTTGATCATACCAGTTTTTTGGTATTGCTTTTGTGTGTGTGCGTTTTCTTAAGATTTTATTTGTTTATTTGACAGAGAGAGAGAGAGAGAGAACAAACAGGGGGAGCTTTGGGCAGAGGGAGAGAGAGAAGCAGCCTCCCCACTGAACAGGGACAACCAAAGTGGAGCTTAATCCCAGGACTCTAGGATCGTGACCTGAGCAGAAGGCAGGTAGATGCTGAACCAACTGAGCCACCAGGTGCCCCTTGTTTTGTATGTTTTTGAAGTATATATATTAAACCCTTAGAGAAATATAATATACAATATACTTTTGATGAACTACTTCTAAAGCTTTATTATTGAAAATTAATATTGTAAGACTTTAGGTTTATCCTTATAAGAGTCAAACTTCTGTAGGTTATTTCTCTCATGGAAAGATTATTTTTAGCTTAATTCTTTACTTAAGGACCCATTTAGAAAAAAAAGGTAGAAAAAACAAACCATTTAGGTTGGTATTATCAGGAAGTTATGAGAACTTGCCTGCTATATCTTCATTTAATCATTTAATAATACATGCTTTATAGGATCTAGATAAGAAGAGAATTCTGTGCATCTTGCTTCCTCCTTAATGGCTTTTATTTTATAAGATTATGTCATTTCCCTTATTCAAGAAGATACTTATGTCCACTTCCATTCAGACTGTATTACATCATATAGATCGTGAAGCTGTAAGAATGACTATGTCAAACGCAATGTTAAAATTGCAGCACTTGATACTCAAGCCCCCTTTTGCTCTGTTCACCAATTATAAGATAATTATGATTCACTTTGTTGATGTTTTCCTAATAATCTCAATTAATCCTAATTATATCCAAATCTTTGTAAATTCTTCAAAAGCTGAGAACGATTCAATAATTTTAATATAATGTTTATAAATAAAACCTCAATTTCTTGGGAAGGAAAATTATAAGAAGCAAAGATAAAAAAAAAATGAATGGAAAGTCATATATATATATCTCTAGTTGAATATCACAAAAAAATACTGATCTATTCAATAAGTTTAATTTCATAAACAGCCATAGCACTACTATGGAATGTAAAGAAATTTTTTTTTTCCCTTTTTGTCAATATATGGTGGAGGTCCATAATAAACCTGATACAGACACAGATTTAAATTTATGATATTACAAGCCTTTTTCTGTCTTAGGCATTACCTGTCCCAAAATGTAATTTAAATATTATACCAACACAATAAGATTAAGGTTATAATATTAAACAGAGCCACTTTATTCAGAAAATAATATTTGAAGTTATATTCTTAAGTAAATGCTTTACCATTTATTTCACCCTCATAAATGAGTTCACATTGTCTTTATAGACTTAATTCATAGACTCTACTCTGTATTTAAAAAGACATGAAATGCTAGGAAATACATCAATTCATGATTTTTCAAAAAAGGCCATAAAATCTGTAATGGGGTCTCATTTTTGTATAAAATCCTATCCTTTCTTTTTTGCTTTTTTGTGCATTGTAATAAAAAATTAAATTCCATCAGAACCCATTACAATAGTGTTTATTTGCCTGTACAGCGTTTTTCCTCCATAGTTTCTCCTTAGAATATTTGCTGCTTCTGTAATTCTGAGTTGGTTATTTCTAGTTTTTAGTAAAAGGGCACAATACTCTATTTATAGGGAAGATTGTATTTGTATTCATCCTAATGAAAAATGTTCTTTTCCTCATTATATTAGCTTCCAGTTGGAATAGGGAAAATTGTAAACTTATCTAGGCTGATTTCTGATTATGACTCCTGCTAGTCTTTAAGTGTGTTTATTCTCACCAGCCTCAACAAACAGAACAATCACAATAAGTAAATAAGACTGCATCTGCAATCTTGTGGCCTATTCAATTTATGAGATGTAGAAACATCAATATTTGAAAAGTAGAGAAAACTGTCATTTTGCAAATACCCATTTATAAATGTCCCCAACTTGTATAGGAAACTGAATGTGGAAAAGTCTGTTATAGAACAGCAAAACAATCTCCCTCTTTCCTCTGATAAAAATTTGAAATGCAATACTATAAAAAGTTCAGTGGTATCATGTTTTCTATAAATGTTAATTATATATTCATAGTTATTAAATGGGATACCAAGTAATGAATTTATAACATATTTCTTAATTATTTTGACATGGAAGGGAAAAGATTTTCAGCTGTTGGACTCTGCTGTTAGAGATGATATAGTTTTTCTCTTACCATCCACCTACAATGGCAGCAATTTAACAAACCAAATACCTCCCACCTTCACCGACCAAAGCTTAACACCATTCCCTACTTTTTCTTAGTTACCTTTATTAAACAAGGCTAGATTTCTTTTCCATTTTTACTTCATGTGCTTAAAACATTTCTGACTTTAGCTTTTATAGGTTGTAAGCATCAACTGCATAATATACCTATAAAATTAATCAATCCATCAATCTGAATGATTGTTCTGCTTTTAGAGCTCTGTTAAAAATATAACCTAAAAAACTCTGCTGTTTTGGTCATCATTAGGAATAATCATTACGTAAAAGACACAGTTAAGCACTTTTTTTTACCAATCAGCATGTTGCAAAACAGAACACAGAAAATTGTTTGCATTTTTTAAAATCATTGTTAAAAAAAAAAAATCTAATTTTTCCTTCACCTAACACCTAAATTCAAATGAATAAATGTAGTAAGACAGAGTTGAAGTGATTAGCTGTTTAATTGAATAAAGTGAAATCAGAGTATAAATGAGCATGAAATCCAGGTAGATTCTATTATATTTATGTTCTCTGTTGATAATTGAGCATAGAATAGGGCAGTATTTAGGATTATGTTGTGGTTATTTATCTCTATAAAACAAATTAACTTTCATTGGCTTGAAAAATAGTTATTTTGCCCAGGAATCTGCAATTTGGGAAGGACTCATCTGGAGAACTCTTTCTTTCTCCATACGATGTTAGCTGAAACAGCTCAACTGGGACTAGAGAATGTACTTCTAAGATGGTTCACTCACATGGGTACCAAGTTGTTGGCTCATTGTTTCTTTTTATATGGGCTTATCTATGGGGACATTTGTCCCCACTTATTGCTGGGGTTCAGGAGCAAGTATCCAAAGAGACAGAATATGGAAAGTATCAGTTTTGTAAGGTCTGAACACATAAACTGGCCTAAAGTCACCAATGCTTTATTCTATTGGTCAATCAGTTACAAAGACCAGATCTCAGGGGAGGGAACACAAGCTTCATAACCATCTGAGCTGGGTCTGGAAAACAAAATGGGGCAATGTTAAAATTTTCCCTTTAACTTTGTCATCAACAAACATTCTTGACAGCCACATTAAGTTCTACTTTTGTAGTGCTAATCCTTTCTCAACAAATATAAAAGATAGTGCTGGGACAATATCCCATCCAATAGAGATAGAATTCCCCAACAATTAGGCTGGTGACATTTGGTTTTGCTTGTTTGGCCAACTTTGTCAGTCAATGAATACTGACCCAAAATAAGTTCATAAGATTCTTGTGTCTAGGAATTTGATTTGAGCCTGAGAGATGGTCAATCATCTTTGAAAATGGATTAGAAAAAGATATAAACTTGGGAATTTTTCAGGCTCTGGGCACTCAGAAAAAGTGAAATCATCTTAAAGAGAAAGAAAGCTGAAAATCAAATAGGATGTAAGAAAGAAAGTAAATGAGAAACAGAAGCTGTCCAGATTCATGACTGTTGACTTTCCATATTGTTTCCTTCCGTCATGTATGCATTAATCCATTTTTGTTTAATGTTTCCTTTGAGCTGGCCCTAGAGATACCTGATAAACAAAAAAGGCAATGGCCCTACATCCAGGGGATGCACATGACAATGAGAGACAGCAAGATAAATATATAAACAAACAGGATACTTGGAGATAGAGACAAGTCTTTGGGATAAAGGTAGGTTTTTTATTTTAGGTAACGTATTAAGAAATAGTCATTAATTTCATGGTTAAACACATATTCTCCATGTATGTCCTGTTCACTAATCATAATTTTTATTACAACTTCTTTTTTTTTTTTTTTAAAGATTTTATTTATTTATTTGACAGAGAGAAATCACAAGTAGGCAGAGAGGCAGGCAGAGAGAGAGAGAGGAGGAAGCAGGCTCCCTGCTGAGCAGAGAGCCCGATGCGGGACTCGATCCAAGGACCCTGAGATCATGACCTGAGCCGAAGGCAGCGGCTTAACCACTGAGCCACCCAGGCGCCCTTTATTACAACTTCTTGATGAAATTGGCCATAACTCTATGCAAGGCAGATCAGAATTATGCTTATTCAATTATAATTTTCAAACAAAGAACTGATAAGATTATAGTGGGGCTTTACTCCCAAAGACCCCTTATGATGTATGTTATAGGAATCTAATTTTCCTTTTTCCTTTTTTTTTTTAATTAAAAAGTATAGTCAAAGCAAAAAAATGAGTTTTTAAGAGCTAGGGTATGTGGTTCATAGGTCATCTGTGTTTGCTAACTGGCTTTACCCAAAAGAAAAGAAACCTTTCTCATAACTTCCTGACAGAATGTGGCTTCACAGTTTGGAGAAAGGTGCCTGAAATTAGGCTCTTACTCTCTGGCAGGAGCAGGGAGAACAAGGGACTGTTTTCCTTAATGATTACATTTCAAAGCGATGCCTCCCAGGTCCCTGGGAAAAACATCTCTGCCTTGTAAAACTGGCAAGAAGCTTTTAAAAAGATTTACATCTCAAAGGAAAGAGATAGAATTTGCAGTTACAAGTTTTCTAAAGTAAATGCTTAAAGCAAAGGAAGGTCAGAGGCCTTTTGTGTTTTGATCCTGTAGATTGTGTAAAGGTGGAGGATAGGAGAAAGGTCAGAGGCCTAGAGGCAGAAAGAAGCTTATCTAAAGTTTGGTCAAGCTGAGGGAAATGTTAAGGCCACTTTGTTGAATATAATAAAAAGTGAATAGTTAGGGCTTCATGAATGGGATAGACAGAATATTATAGATATTTATTATAGATATTTTACATATGTAATATAATGTTTTATATATAGCACAAATGCTATGTATAATATAGCATTACCTACATAATTTAATATATATGTGAGCATAGTTGAGTATAGATATAGAAAGATTAAAATGGGTCTTTAATCCCAAAGAGCCCCTAGTGTATATGACACAGGAATGTAATTTTTAATGTGCATATACGTGTTCATAATACTACTCAAAGTTTCACTTTTGAAGTGTCCACCTCATTTACCAGTTCTTGTTTTAAGTACTTTAAAGAACTTAATTAATTTATTACCCCAATCTCACAAAGTAAATAGAAAAAACTGGAGTGCCAGGCTTGCTCAGGTGGTGGCGCATGTCTTGGGTTGGTCTTCATGTTTGTGAGTTCTAGACCCATAGTGGGTGTAGAGATTACTTAAAAAAGTAAAATCTTAAAAATAGATAAGTAAACAGGAAAAAAAAAAAAAACCAAAAAACTAAAGTAATTCATGCAATACCCATGCTTGATGGGTAACAAAAAAATGGTAGAAACAGATTTTCATAACAGAATTATTTTACTCTGATGTGGATGAACATAAATAGGTATCACGAAAAATGAATTTTACTCATATTAAATACAAAAGCAGGAGAATAAATTTAGATATTTGGAAACAAAAATTGAAAGATTATATCAGTATGAAAAATAATTTATTTTGGAAAATAGCTGGTAGAGCTTTATTACAATACAATTGTGACTAAATCCTAGATTTGTGTGTCACGGTGATGAGGAGTCCTTGCTGATCTCTGAAGAGAATCATCTATTTTTATGATTTCTGTCAATTTCTATTGACAAAAATAAATTACAATTTTTTAATAAAACTACTTAAATAAAAACAGTAAAAAAAAAAGAAAACTATCAAAAAACCCATTCATTTTTTAAGATGTTCTAATTTAAAACTTGTAAATGACAAATACTTTTAAATTTAAAAGGATTATCAGGTAGCTGTGAGTTCTATTTTTTGTTTGCTAATTTATTTTGTTAAATGCAGCTCTTCTACCCCATTAGAGAATCACCAATGGCTGTGTTCATACAAAATGCTCTTCATGGGAAAAGAAGAAAAACTAGATATAATTTTAAAAAGTGTTATGGTCCTGAATTATAATTAGGAATAGTATAGATCAACACAATAAAAAAATCAGTTTTTATAGAACCACTGATAAATGGCTAATTTACTTATCCAAAAGGTTGCCATTTACTGCATCGCTTGAAAACATCATTAAGACATAATAGAATGAATCAGTAATGAAGTATTTTTCACTAATGAAGTGTTTTTCATCTTTATAACTCATAGTGCTGAGAATATGCATTATTTTATAGTTATTACCACTTAGTGAATATATTCTATATTGTAGTCACACTAAGTGCTTCATATACACAATTTTATATAATCCTTTCAACAGCTGTTAATGGTTTCTATATGAGAAACTGGTTCTCTGAAATTGGTTACATAACTATTTCAGAATAGTAAGTGATTAGCTGGAATTTAAAAGATGGTCTAATTTTAGGGGCACCTGAGTGGCTCAGTGGGTTAAGCCTCTGCCTTCTGCTCAGGTCATGATCTCAGTGTCCTGGGATCGAGTCCCACATTGGGCTCTCTGCTCAGGGGGGAGGCTGCTTCCCCCTCTCTCTCTCTCTGCCTGCTTCTCTGCCTGCTTGTGATCTCTCTCTTTGTCAAATAAATAAATAATCTTTTAAAAAATAAATTAAAAAAATAAAAGATGGTCTAATTTTAAAATGCATATTGTAGAGGGGTATGGATGGTTCAGTCATTAAGTGTCTGCCTTCAGCTCAGGTGTGATCCCATGGGCCTGGAATGAAGGCCTGGAATGGACTGCCTGCTGGGGGGTGGAGGGGGAAGCCTGCTTTTCCCTCTCCTCCCTGATTATGCTCTTTGTCACTATCTCTCTTTTTCTCTCTCAGATAAATAAGTAAAGTCTTAAAAAAAACAAAAAAAGCATATTGTGTTTGGTACACACCTAGTGAGTTGTATATCCTCAAAAAACAAAACATACTATATGTAGAATAGCATTGTTCATTAAATATAAATTAAGATTGCTAGGAGTACTTATTTAAACAAATAGAGTTAATATAAAAGCAGATTAAAAATGTTTTTATTATCAGGTTGTCTGCATGGCTCAGTTGATTAAGCATCTGACTTAAACTCAGGTCATGATCTTGGGGTCCTGGGATCAAGCCTTAGGTTGGGCTCCCTGCTTAGCAGGGAGTCTGCTTCTCCTTCTCCCTCTGCCCCTCTCCCCACTTGTGTGTGCATGGGCCCATATGTGTTCTCTGTCTCTTTCTCAATTAAGTAAAATATTTGAGAAAAATACATTTTTATTATCTGTGTTGTGTTGAATACCTACCTGTTATTCACCATTACCTTTTGATGCTATAGCCTTTTCACTACTGTTGTATATGTATTAACTAGATATATCACTACCTATGTGAAAATATTGTGTCTCTACTATTACTGTATAACAAATTACCCTGAAAGTTAGTATCTCAAATAATTTTGTTTTGTTTCAGCTTCAAGAATGACTCAACTGGCCAATGTTAGCTTGAAGTCTTTTACCTAGTTGCACTCAGATGTTGATTGGGACTCCAGACATCCAAATGGCTCACTCATGTAGCAGGGTGAGGAGGCAGGTTAATACTGTCTGCTGAGATCTCATCTAGGGCTGTTGATCTGAGTGCCAAAATATGGTCTTCCCAGCCTGACAATCTCAAGGTACCCAGACTTTTTACATAACAGCTGCTGCTTCCAGAATAAGCATCCCACCTGCGTGTTCAGAAGTAACAGATAATAACTTCTGTTGCTTTTTATTGTGTACAAAGAGGTCACTAAATTCAGAAAGAAGGGACATAAACCTTATCTCTTAATGAGTGTTATGTTGAGAAATTTGTAAATATGTTTTAGAATTTCCACTATTATGTTGGAGATATACATATAACATGAAATGATTATTTCCAAATACAATGGGAAAATTCTATAAAGTGTTTAATTTATTTTATAATATATAAGCAAGTTTTCTTATATTTCATTTTGTTTCTCTCTTATTTGTATGTAAGATATGTTTATTTGCCAAGGTTTGAAAAATACTTGAAAGAATGATGAATCTTTAAATGTATCTAAAGTCCCCAATCCAAAGATAACTTGTTCTTTTATGTTTCCCTCCAGTCTTACTAAAAAGAAGTCTTTCTGAAATTAAATCATATAAAATGTCATTTACTATGTTTTTTGTTTTTTGTTTTTTTTAATTCTCAGTGGCCCCCAAGCATCCAGAGTATACCAGGCCCCATCTATAATCCCAAGGTAGGTTATATGGAAACCAGTTCCCCAGGCAACCCCTTATAAAGCAGGAGAATGTAATACATGTTCCACTCTTATCTTTCTCCCTTGTTGGGAAGGCTTCTGAGCTGTATCCACCTCCACATCCAGCAGCATGTTGCCCAACTCTTCCTTATTTTCAGTGGTTTCCAGGCATCTAGGCAATTCAAGGTCCAATCAGTACTCTGAGCCATGAGACAGGAGCCAATGCTTCAGATAGTACCCCACTCCCCATAAAAGACAGAACATTGGACACATAGTTCAATCTTCTCTTTTCTTCTACAGGAAGAAGACAGAGTCATTTTTCTCTTGATCACATGGCACTGTGCCAGAGGAGGGACTATGGTAAGAGTATGCCACTAATCTTCCTGCCAGCTTCAGTGAAGCTGGTTTCAAACTCATCCCAGACTCAAGGACCTTTTAACCGGAATCTAATGGAATCTAGATTTTTTTTTTACCCTCCCTCCCGAAAAACCGAGTCAGTGTATTCTCGAGCTGGTGTCTCAATGGTAGGAATAGAGGTTTGTGGCTTCCTTTTCCACCACCTTGTTGATGGCACTCTCTCATTCTTCAGATTTCAATTCAATTCAGATTCCAATTAACTATTCAAAATATTTTATGGATGATATTTTGAATTTCTTATTCATTTTTAATATGATTGAGCTGTATTATTTGGGGGTGTTTATATTATAATGGATATATTTATGCAAACTCATTTACTCAACATCTCTTAATTGATCCATAGTTCCTTATTTAATGTCTTTATTGAGTATGATATGAACTATATAGTGTGTCTTTCTTTTTAATTACTATGTGTTTTTAAGTCTGTTTCATCGTTTGACCTTTCCTTATGCTAGTACCTCATTTTAAAAATTATTTTGTATTGGTATAATCTAATATTTGGTAGAGGTAGTATTAATCTCTTGTCTTATTTATTTTCCATTATATTTTCTTTCTTATCTGACCTTGTACCTGAACTGACCTGAGATAACCTAATAGTCAACTCTGTATCCTCTTTACATTTTTTACAAAATCTCCATGCTGCTAATTCACAAACACAAATGCTTCTCAGATTACTATAACTTTATCTTATCTGAGTTTGAAGTTATCTGTGGGAATCAGCCACAAACACCTCTTACTTCTTTCCCAGATAGATTATCTCTATTGAAGCAGACCGTTTCCATTCATGGAAGATATTTCTTTATCGAGATTTCTTAATATTTTATTTAGGAGAACATTTTGTATATGATAGAATTTTTTTGTGCTTGCTTCCTAGTGGTATATTTTCTTTTCCTCTTTATGCATGTGTGTATATATATATGTGAAATGTTGAGGATTTTTTAAAAAACGCTTTTTGAGTAAGTTATAAAAATGACTACACTTTGAAACATAGAGCAGTTGAAAATAAATGCAAGTAAGATATGATCTCTTCTCTCAGAGGATGCATTCTATACTGACAGGTCTGCCAGTACAAGGAAACAACGTATTATTGGTGGACAGTAGTGAATACACAAATTTTACATAAATGGCTAATAGTGGTATTTTGGAGTAAGTCAGTTTTACCTCTCACCCAATAAGGCTGCTGTTAGAACAAAAGAGCTGCATGAAGCTCTTTGAAGCCAAAAGAGCTGCATATAAAAAAAAGATGCCTAAAGGTCCTAGAGTAATGACAACTGATGAAAATTCTACTAAATATAAGGACATGAATGCACATTTAAGGGTAAGCTTATTAAAGAGAGTTTTCTAGTGACATAAAAATGAAAGAACATTTTTATAAAGAATAGAATTTAGAAAACAAACTGGAAAAGTAAGAAAATCAGTCTTCTGGGGCACCTGGGTGGCTCAATCACTTAAGCGTCTGACTCTTCATTTTATCTCAGGTCAGGATTTCAGTGTCCTGGGATTGAGTCTCACATGCGACTCCGCAATCAGTACAAAGTCTGCTGGAGATTTTCTCCCTCTCCCTCTCCCTCTGCTCCTCCCCTGCTAACTCTCTCTCAAATAAATAAATGAAATCATTAAAAAAAAACAAAAATCATTCTTCCTAGGCTAATAGTTATAAACAAAAGCAGGTTTGTTTTCACTTTTAAAAAGATATTTTACTGTTATAATAGTTAAAAAAGAATTTAACTTGTAAATTTTGTGACTTAATTACTCTTGTCTTGAAAAGTGTCCTGGAAATTATCCTGCCATACAATAATCACGAGTAAACAAGATAAATTAGCTACAAATCAGATGGCTATCTCAAAGTGCAATGATTATAAGAAGAACATTATTCTGATATAGGAAAATTAAAATATCATATTTAGGAGAGACAAGCAAGTGGCATAGCTTCATTTTGAGTATAATTTAAAATTGTGAGCCAAATATGTCTTTAATGGGGCCTATAATTTAATTGAATGCAATCTAGATACAGTTAAGTGGGTATTGTTATATTTATAAGCTATTTGAAAGCTATGTATATAGTTGTCATGGGCAAAAATACAGAATGATGACTTATTATTGCATATGCTTTGAGCATATAAATCCAGATATTGTAGTAGGGAAGAATATAGTCTTTAAAGTTAAAATACATAGATTTAATATATAGTCTCTAATACCGTCCACCTATATGACTCAGTTTCCTCCTCTATAAAATGAGGGAAATAGGTACCTAATATACAGTCATTTTGAGTATTAAGCTTTATAAATAAAATTTTATTAACATTAACTACAACTGATGTTAAAATTGGATAATCTCCTTATAACTAAGCTTTTCATTGCTTGATTTTTTATTTTTCATTTTAGTTTTCTTTAAGAGTTATGGGTACCATTTAAATGGAGTCCAGAATTCATGGACCATAGCCCAATTAATGACTCACCTATCCTGGAGAACTCCAAAGACAATATTAAGTTTTCACTGTCTAATACAAAGTCTGAAGATTATTTGATATACACATGTGCATATGTGTTTAAATTAATTAAATAAATGGTTTTATACTATTTTTATTATAAAAATGTACATAAAGTGGATACACAAAAGATATTTTTAGAACAAATCTGATATTAGATAGAATTTTAGCATGTTAAATCAACTTATTGGAGAAACTTTTATACATTGCACATGGTCAAAATAGAATGAAAAATTTTGCTAACAACAAATAATTCAAACCCCAAATTCATATAATATGGAATAAAAATCAGGAGTTTTCTCCAGCTAGCCCTATCATTTTTCTCAAGGAAAGCCATCAGAGATTCTATGAATTCTTCAAATTTTTAGAGAAAAAGTAACTATCTAGATCATTCAAATCAATGTTCTTCTATAGAGTAAAAATAATAACAAATTAAAAATTAAAAGTAAAAAAAAATTATTGATAAAAGCAAATATAGGCCCTCACATATGTTGAAATCTGGCCCTAGATATAAAAATGTGGAAATCCCATTCCTATAAGTTCAAAACCAAGAAATCCATAAAATTTATTAACTCGCCCTTCACCACAAGCATTGGTTAATTTCTTGATTCTTAGTTTTATATGACTATTATTTTAGTAGAACCCATCTTAATAAACATACTGCATGTTCAAAAATTGAAGCAAACTTTATTTTCTGCTATTCAATTTACAAACATTTGTGGCGATCAGTAACTTGGTCAAATGCTTCAAATAAGGTTTTGTAATGAAAGCACAAAATTTGGTTGAGCTAATTTACCTTAACTATAATTCTTACCAAAAAATTTACTAAGCAAGGATAAAGTTAAGGGATTAATAGAACATTTTATTTCCTAGTAATAAAAGAAATATTTTACTTCCTTTCATCAAAATGGTAGAACAAAATAGGGCACAGAAAATGCCTATAACCAACAGAGTAGTAGAATAATTGCTACACTTAAGGTCAGTGCACAACCAAGTACTGAAATTGAGGAAATATCATTGTTGAAAAAAATGGCGTTTTTCTCTTTTCCTGTGTAATTTATTTTATTTTCTTGCTTGTTTCAACTGTTTTGCATTGCTGTTGTTTCAACAGCTTTTGCACTGCATCGAACTATTGTAATGTCACCAACCATACAGTCTCGATTTTCCTTAGGCTATCATTTTATTGAAATGTTTCCCTAAATAAGAGAATGACCCTTACAATGACAATTTGTATTGACATGTTGCTATGCATTCTGCAAAGTGTAGTGCAGTAGTTAGTGAATAGTGGATGCTCAATTAGTGTTTGTATTACTTAAATAGATGGGGACTAATATTAATTTATATTCATATAATAATAATGATATGCACAACCAGATATAACCATACATGTTACAGACTCTGTGATATACTGCTTTTCATTAATTCTAAGATGGATTTTTTTTCTACATCTTGAAACCTTAACTTTAAATCTCACAGTTGATGTGATTAGGAGATATTGGGTAAAGTTTTAATTGATTTATTTTTAAATTGGAAGCTTTTCAACATGATATAAAATAATAGTGTGTTTTACAGTTTATGCTATCTTTCAACTTCTGGCAGGTTTTCCTTTATTAGATAATAAAACCTTGTTTATATTTCAGATGTGTGTTTACTTTATAGTGGCAATAATAAACAGGAAGATGGGTGCTCTGTGAAAGCAAAGCTTGCTAGACTCCCTCTGAATCAGGGCAGAAGAAGAGTGACAAGTGGCTGCCAGGACCACATTGTGCCAGCAAAGTCCACATCGATATCAATCATGGAATGTTTCATAGACTGTAGTGAAAAGAAACCCAGCTACCAGGGACTCTAATTTTTGTCATTCTTTTGCTGGGATAGATGAAATTCTGTTCTTTGTCAGAATTGTCCTGAAATGAAAGATCAAAGTGAGCAAAGATCTCAGCTAATTGGATAAATAATTTCAAATTAATGTTTATGAGTTGATGTTGATTATAAAATCTATTTCTCTATCTATCTAACACATGATCAGAGGAAAGAAGAGGCTATGCCTTTTTGCTTATGAAGGTGTCTTGGTCTAAGAAAGAGAATGCAAAGCATATTAGCAAGGAAGCTTTCTGTCATCTCCTTCTCTTAACCTCACCTCTTTAAAAGAGTGGAAGGTTCAGAGTCTGCCATCCACTGATTTATTAGAGGGCCCGCATTTTTAGACATAAAATTATCACTAAAACACAACATTTCATTCCTCTCTTTCATCCTTCTTGTTCTTCTTGCTTCATGAATTAATAAGAATCAGGATCTTTTCTTTACAAGATGGAACCATAGCTCTCTGTTCATTCTTCTTCCACAAAGGAAAACACATAGACTATTGCTCAAGTCAAAAGCTAGGTAAGCAAGGCCAGGTAGGAGCTAAGCATTAGGGGGGCAGAATATTTATCTTCTTCTCTACTGCCAAGCCTGAGTGAGAAAGTCAAGCCCACAGCCTATCCTTGGTCCTTATGACCAGATTTGGAAATTGTTCTGAAGATCCAGTCATCTTGCTCTCTTTTTCTGTGTACACAGTGCAGAGTGCAGATCCCAAGTCTAAGATTTGCATAGCATTATGAAAATACATCTTAGCTTTTGTCCTAAATCGTATTCCCTACTGTATTTGGCTACTTACATTTTTCTCTATACCAGAAGTGAAATAAAAGAGAAGGGGTAAGCATATCACAAAAATATTAGCAGATGTCATTACAAAGTACTTATTATTTCATTCAAACGTCATAATAAGTCCTTTAGATACATAGTCTTATTTAATCCACTCAACATTTCTATAAATTAGCCTCCATGTTTAACTCATTTATTGGATAAGATAAAGGAACTTCAACATGGTTAAGTAAATCACTAAAATCTGACAGGTGGCAAATGGCACAGTCAGACTTCAGACCACAGTCATTCTAATTCTAGAACTTGAGTTCTCACACTGTATTGAACATAGGCCAGTGCTTTTGGCTCGGTGACTCCAAGAAAGCAGTTGCTAAGTGAAGAGCATAGAAGTTTCTCCCTATGATTCAAAAGACACAACTGCTGTTCCTGCTGCTGTTTTCTTGCTTGCATGTGGAGTCAGACATCAGCGCAGATCTAAAAAAGTTGGCTTTTGATTATGACCATCATCTCCACGGTGGATTGTAGGTAGGCAGTGAGGTGGTATATAACAAACATGACAAGGGGCCCAGTTGTATTTCTAGATTGGTCAGGAGGCATCTCAGGCACAAAGAAGCCCTGACTAAAAGAGATGGATAGCAGATTGCTTTCTTACATCCCAGACAGCAGGGCTCCTCCTGTCTTAACTCTAGGACCTGGCAACTCAGGCTGGTTTCCCTGGATACAGGAGTTCCCTGCTTAAAGGGTCTGAATCACCAAGTGTGTCTGAATTTGTTCAGACAAACTCAAAAGGGCAAACGCTCCCTGAAAAATACGAGAGGTCTTATTTTTAAGAAAATGAGTACAAATATATTGGTTTTTAAAACATAATTTTTTTTTCTGGTTTTAGTTTATTTTTGGATGATCTTAAATTTGATTTAGGAAGATTATAGTAGAAGTAGACATTATAGCAACACCTCTTGTGGCTATTAAAAAAGTATTTGAAAATGGATCTTATTTAAGAAACTATTTTATGGTATTACTATGTATCAAAAAGTAACTGAAAATATCGATACTTTCTATTTGTTTTTCTTTCCAATAAATGAATGCACATATGGAATTCAGGGAGTGTTACAGTTGTTGTTTTCGGGATTTCAAAATGGCAATCATGTCTTTTCACTCCTTCTCTCACTCACAGCACCTAGAACAGTGCCTTGTGTATAAATTTTTCAGTGTTCTTTGAGATTAAGTTATTTTCCTTACTCCTGAATAAGCATTGTAAAGCGTGAACTGGTTATCATTTTTACCATTCTAACTAACTACCCACTCAGTAATTCTACATCTTTTGTTTGGTTAATAGCTCCTGGCCTTTATGTCAAAAGTATTCCCAATTTTAGAAATATAGATAGTTGACTAAGACTACATTAAGCTGGGAATTCCTAGGACAGGTTAAAGGTAGAGAAATGAAAGAGGAAGTGTGAGGGCCAGAAAAATGATCATGCTCATAAAGCTAGCTCCAGAGGGAAGGGGTTGACACACCAAAGTAATGTGCAAAATGTCATGGAAAGCAAAAGCTTCATCTGGTTTGCTGTAGTGACTTTTTAGGGAATCTGATCTGGGGTGGGAGCAGAGGTAATTTCAACGAAACTTCTAGAGAAAAACACTATTTAGGTGGTTAATAACATTGTGTTTCTTTATGAACTTCTTAGGAGCAGTTCAACAGACTAAAACTTGGTAAGAAGAGTACTTAGGAACCAACATCCACTTTGTGGGGAAAGAGGCTAGATAGAGCAGTTTATGTTATTATGATCCAGGCACTAGCTTGGTTCAGGACGTATTTGAGGCTCATGAGGAAAATGGAAAAGAATTTTAAAAATTGTAGGAATTAATGTTAGGAAAAGTTCAACTGGGTAAATACCAGCAGACACTTATTTCCATTTCAGGCACACACAAATATAAGGTATATGTGATCCTCCCTCTGTGAGAAGGCCTTGAAAATGTTACATAAGTTAATTGAATATCTGGGGTATAGCATGGAAATGTTTTAAAATCTAAATGATCCTTGCTATATACAGTGAGAGGTCCACTTCACAAAGAATGTATCTACCAATCAGGGAGAGAAAGTATGTGTCCAATGTGGGGGAAAAAAAGTGCCTAGGGAACCACCTCACATATCCCAATATCTCCTGCTTTGCCTCTGCCAATACATCCTTGCATTTAGGAGTTAGGCTTGATACTCTGAAAAGATATCTGATTTCTGAGATTCTAACCTGACAATTCAATGTTTTCTACTAGCTTAAAAGAACATTCTCTGAATTATTCAAATCCATGCTATTCATTAGTATCTATCTATCATTTATCTATCTATCTATCTATCTATCTATCATCATATATCTATATCTATCTATCTATCATCTATCTATCTATTACATTATTATTTGGAAAGTGAGTATACAAATCTGATTTTAATATATGATGGAGTAAAATATAAGTCTTAATTCTGTGGTTTTATGTTGTCTAACTTCAATGCTATTAGTTTTGGGCAAAGTTTTATAAAATCATTTTGTGAAACTGTGATTTCTCTGTAGCTATTCTCAAATCCAAAACATTATAGATATACAAATATATGTATAATATTCAACCAGTTTCTGGAGCACCTGGTGGCTAAGTCCATTAAGACTTCGACTCCTGATTTCAGCTTAGGTTGTGATCTCATGGGTCCTGAAATGGAGCCCCCATGTTGGGCTCCACATTCAGTGCTGTCTTCTTGAAAATTCTCTCTCTGTGTCTCTCCACCCCTCATGCTCACTCTCTCTCAAATAAATTACTTAATTAAAAAAATATTGGTTGAGTTTCGACCTGCAAAATTGCAATTTATATGTGTGTAGGTATTTATATACACATGAACTTTTCAAATGGAAATAACCTTTCAAGAATAGAACCAAATTACATAAACAAACTTGTTCATGTCCATTTTCAAATGTAGCAACCAATGTACCTTTTGCATACTTTGGTAAACAAAAAATGACTGAGAAACTTAAAGATTATTATGCAACATGAATATCAAATTATACAATAAGCTCTACAGTAAATATCAGTCATATGTATCAAAAATGCTGATCAAAATCTCATGTCATTTTATAATTTGTACTTGTGAGAATGCAGCTTCTGCTTGAATTTCTGTACCTTTAGGAATCATAAAAGTAAAGATAAAATGTGTAGTTATGCTCAAGTTTTCTTCCAAATGACAACAGCTGTTTTTAAAGTATACTCTTGTCAGGAAGAAAACCCTGAGTTACATTGTTTGGGATGCTTAAATCTAAATTGGGGCTATGTTGAAAAGGAAAATTAAATTTCAATTATTTATGAGTAAACCTGCATAGATAGCTTTGATAAACAAAAGCATGCCCTGAAAATGTTCAGAGTAAGCTTCTCAAATTTCCATGCAAAGCTCTTAGCAGATGTTTTCATGAAACTCTTTCCCTATGGAAACTTTTATTTCCTTTATTATCTGATACTTTATACAACTTTCTCATAAAACTTACAAGGAAATTAGGAGTTGAAAGTGTCTATTTAAAAACAACATATCCTATGCATCTTTAAAGTCCATAAATATACAATTTGCAACTATTATGGATATATTTAGCAAACCATAGCAATGTATTATGATTTCTCTTAATGAAATAAGCTGTAAAGGGGAGATCATTGTCACAGTCCCAATGCAGGAAAAATTGCAAGTAGAATTTATTGCAATTTTTGCTATAGATCCATTCCCTTTCATCACTGTCATTTGTGAACATATTTATTTGCATATGAATGCGGATATAAGTTTTAAATTTAATATGTGGATTCATGAGAAACAAGTGTCCATGATGATGATGAAAATGATAATGAAGATTATGATGACAATGGAAAGATAAGTTTTGTATAAAATTATTCATGTTAATTTGAAAAAAAATAGTAGAGGTATCATGTAAATTCACTGTTGCCTCCTGTGATCATGACATTTTAAGATTGGAAACTTTAAATTCTTGTAAGGCAAGTTGGTCACATGTTGATAAAGTAACTAACACAGCCCAGAGTAATGCAGTGACATGCTTCTGTTCATACACAGACTTGTTATTGCTTACATACCTCTTAGAGTGGCATTCAGTGCAGACATCGATTTAATGGCTTTGCAAGCATAGGAAGCTAATTTAAGTCCCTATATCTCAAAGTCATTGAGGACATTAAATACTTTTATAGCACTCTACTCTTTCTTTCTAGTGCCTGTTGACAACTTAATAGAACTGGAAAAGAACACATTTTGTTGGCCCATAGGCCCTGATTTATTGCTAAAGGTCTAGGAGTGAATGAAATATATATAGGTCATTAAGAGTGTGAACTCTGGAATCAGACTGCTTGTCTTCGAATCTCAGCTTTCCTACTTTCTTGCATGAGAGTATATATGTGGTTAAAATCTTGGATGTCAGTGGGGCACCTGGGTGGCTCTGTGGGTTAAGCCTCTGCCTTCAGCTCAGGTCATGATCTCAGGGTCCTGGGATCAAGCCTCACATCAGGCTCTCTGCTCAGCGGGGAGCCTGCTTCCCACTCTCTCTCTGCCTGCCTCTCTGCCTGCTTGTGATTTCTCTCTCTTTGTCAAATAAATAAATAAATAAAATCTTTAAAAAAATAAAATCTTGTATGTCAGCACCAGACTGCCTGGATGTGAATATCAGCTTCCCAATTTATTATCTATATAGCCTTGAGCAAGTTACAAAATTCTCTGTACTACAATTTTTTCTTTTGGCAAAATAGAACATATAGCCGTTCCCATGTACATGTTATCAGTGAGTGTCTACATACGTGTAGTACATGTAAGGCACTTAGGACATACAGTTGTCTGACAGATATTACATGTGTATTAAATTTTAGCTCTTAGTACTTCATTTTGTTAAAAAGAAGTAAGTGTCTATCATGTGTTAGGAAACTTATGGGTAATTGGGATACATTAGTAAACCAATATTCCTGCTTCCATGCTAATGTCTACTAGAGAAAATAGAAATTACACTAAAAGCATAATATAAAAGCAAATAACAAGTAAGTTAGAATGTGATAAGGGCTATAAGAGAAAAACAAAGCCAGGTATGGGGGTGTTGAGAGGGCCAGGAATGGTACACGCTGCAATCTTAAATAAACTAGTTGAGGGAGGATTAGTGACATGGTAACATGTCTATAAAGACAAAAATGCAGGCCATGCAGGTATCCAGGGGGAAAGCATTTGAGATAGAACACACAATCTGTGGAAAAACTTTGTGGCAGAAGATGTCTGCTACATTCAGAGCCTGGAAAGGAGGCTTGTGTGAGTCACATAGAGGGAGAAGGACGGGATCAGAAACTGGATATAAAAATGTAACTGAGGGAAATCAAGTGGGACCTTATAGATTTCCTGTAGGTTCTACTTTTGTAAAGTGGGAATCACGGCATAGTTTTGAGGAGAGTAGTGTGATGATATGAATTAGACTTTAAGTGAACCTTCTGACTGCTGTATTAAGAGATTCCCAGGACTCAAGGGTAGAAGTAAGGAGATCTGTAAGAGGGTTACTGCAGCAATCCAAGCCAGAGATGCACGTTGTGCTAACCAGGGAGGTGCTGGAAGAGGGAAGTTGGAAAGAATTAGTCAGATGTGGCATGCATTTTGAAGGAAGACACCACAAGTTCTCTAGCAGATTTTATATAAGGAAATAAAGAAGGTCAAGAGTGATTCTGTGATTGGGGGCAGGGGTAGGGAACCAAAAACGCGATTTTAAATTTGAAACAAATAAAATATTTTTTAGACATCTAAGCAGGCGGTGCAATATACCTGTGAATTTGAGCTTGGTAGAGAGCTCTGACCTGGAAATGTTAACAGATAATGAAAATTAGGAGTGTAGAAAATATTGGAAAATATGATAGCTTTTAAAAAGAAGTCTGAGCCCCAGGACACTTTAAAGTGAAGAGGTTAGGAAGAAAAGAAAGAACCACCAGGGACGATCCAGAATGAGTGGTCAGTAAAGCAGGAGGGAAACTGAGTTTTGTTATCATAAAAGTGGAGGGAAGAGTGTGCACTGAGGAGGAAAAAGGGGGTTAACTATGTAAAATTCTGCTGATAAAACCTGAACACAGATTGAGTTGAGCACTGGAAATTTGAAAATATGTTTAGCAATATGGTAGACATAAGTTAACTTTGATCAAAACATTCAGTGGAGTGTTTTTATCAAGATTACAGACAGGAAGGGCACCTGGGTGGCTCAGTGGGTTAAGCCGCTGCCTTCGGCTCCGGTCATGATCTCAGGGTCCTGGAATCGAGGCCCGCATGGGGCTGTCTGCTCAGCGGGGAGCCTGCTTCCCTCTCTCTCTCTCTGCCTGCCTCTCTGTCTACTTGTGATCTCTCTCTCTGTCAAGTAAATAAATAAAAATCTTTAAAAAAAAAAAAAAAGAAAGATTACAGACAGGGAGTAAAGGCAACTCCTTCAAGGTGGTTTGCTGTAAAGGAGAGTGAAAAAGTAGTAGCTTATGGGACAATAATTGGAAAAGATAGGCTGTCCTGATGTGGAAAACTATAGGATATTTTTATGTTGAGGGGAATGATATAGGGGAATCATGGAAGGCATGATGTAGAAAAGAGAGGGCAGAATTGCCCACAGACATCATTAAGTACGTGGGAGGAGACAGGATCTTGTGTATAAATGTAAAATTGGCTTAAGGAGAAGGAGGAAAGATGGATTTTATGGATGAAGACATTGGGTAACTGAAGCAGCGTTGGTCATCTCTAGAGTTTTTCTTTCCAATTACCTCAATGTTCTCAGTTAATTAGCCAATAATGCCATCATCAGAGAATGCAGATCAGTGAGAGAGGTCTTGAAGGTTTCGGGAAATAGGAAAACACGTAAAATAGTTATCTGAATGAGTGAGCAAGAAAAAAGGGTGTAGAACCTGATTACCTGGCAGCAGCAAAGTCCTTTTTGTTCTTCATTCGGCTGAAGGAGTGTCGTGCAGAGGAGATCACAAGTTACATCTGACCCATGTCATGATTTTACATTAGAGAGACATGTGAGGGAAGTCACAGTTTTCAGGCAGAGGGATTACAGTGATTGACAATGGAACAGAAAGTGAGCAAGAGGCAGATCCAGACTAGAAATAGGTTAGAGAATGAAAGCACGGTAGTATCTGTGGTCTAGGTGGAGTGGAGGGATGCCTGGGTTCAGGGTACCTGAAGATTATAGCTAAAATGGTAAAACATAACTGGCCTTATGTTTGACATTATTACATTTTTGTAATGTGTGACATTATTCCAATATTCTAATTATTACCAATAATTCCACCCATCCCTCATAATTGACATTATGGGGGATGGATGAAATTATTGGTAATAACAAGATTAGTGATGTGGGAGTGAAAGGCTGAGGTGTGGTGGAAAATAAGATCAAAGGAGAAAACAGTTTCAAGAAACTAAAAGAATAGGGAATTGGAAGAATAATTTATAATTATTTGAAAACACCATTACTTTAATTAGCAATAATCGCAACTCAATAAACCTCATTGGCTATGATACTGCCACTGGGCAAAGATGAAAACACCATTACTTTAAAAAGTAATATTGAATGGACGCCCGGGTGGCTCAGTTGGTTGAGCAACTGCCTTCGGCTCAGGTCACGGTCCCAGAGTCCCTGGATCGAGTCCCGCATCAGGCTCCCAGCTCCATGGGGAGTCTGCTTCTCCCTCTGACCTTCTCGCCTCTCATGCTCTCTCTCACTGTCTCTCTCTCAAATAAATAAATAAAATCTTTAAAAATAAAATAAAATAAAATAAAAAGTAATATTGAAGAGAGCCAGGAACTAAATTCTTAGTGGTATTATTCTTTACTGTCTCACAGTTTTTCCATGAAATTTGAAATCTCATAATTTGTGATTTATAGTCATATTCCCAACACTGGTAATTTGATTTGAATAAAATAAAACTAAGACTGGGTATACTGATGACACACTATGGATATTTTGTTAGTTAATGGAAATACTGGGGAAATTCTGACCAGAGTAAAATATCTACTGAAATCTGTGCTTACTGAGAAATAACTCTAAAAAAAAAGTATTTTCATTTTAAGTAGAATTTATGATTATTAACAATATTCTTTTCTTTGAAGAAATAAAATTTTCTAAGAGAAGCATTATCTCGTTCTATATAAATAGACAATTAATGAATAAAAGTAACTCAAAGCTTGATAACTTTAGTTAAAATTCATTATAAGCTATGCTAAAGAATCGCATCAAATACTAATGTTGCATATGAATGTACTGTAGCATAAATGGCCTCATTCTGTATAAAATTTGTGGAAGATTTACACTGATTTGAGTATAGAACTAAGTGAATTCTCTCTGGATGTTTCAACATCAGATAATCATGATACTCTGAAGCATAAATTTCAAGAAACTAGTTTACTTGGCACTTAACGCATTACATTTTAGAGGCAAAAGTATTTGTACCCAGTGAAGTGGGAGTCTTGAAAGCAATGCTTGGAATATATATTTTTCTTTTGGTAATTTTTTTTGAATTCTGTTAATACTATTACAATCTTTTAACCAAAAGCAGCTTAAAAGCCACTATCCTCCATTGAATGTTTATAAAATGGAACATATCAATTCCATCTGACGATTTTATTAGCATCATAAACAACAGAAAACTTCAGTACTATCAACAAGCGTACAGATTTCAATGAATTGTCATCCTTTGCTGTCCAATTCCTGCTTCTTTTCCTGAGAACTAACATAGGATTGAACTTGTATTTGCTGAACTTTGAAAGAAATCAGGGAGGGAGACAAACCATATGAAACTCTTGACTCCTGGAAACAAATTGAGGGTTGTGGAAAGGAAGATGAGTGGGGGGATGGGGTAACTGGCAGATGTGCATTAAAGAGGGCATGTGATGTGATGAGCACTGGGAGCACTGGGTGTTATACTGAACTAATGAGTCATTGAGCATTATATCAAAAACCAACAATGTACTATATCTTGGTTAACTGAATTTAAGAAAAAAAAAACTAATGATGTAATATGAGTTGGCTAATTGAACGTCATAAAAAATAAATAAAAATAAAATGAAATTAAAAAAGAAAGGAGTCCATCAATAATTATTTCTGATAGGCCTCCTCTAAGACTGAGAATTACAATAAGCCCTAAAGTAACGTATAAGGCCCTGAAAGAGATCTGTCACCCATTACCTTGATATCACTGATGTCTCTCTTTTTCTCTCTCTCCCACTGTCCATTCGTCCCATGGCTTTTATGACACCAAAACCTCAGTTTCCTCTGGCTTTACCGACCACTCTTTCTCATTCAAGAAATCCCTTGAACACACCATGACCTTTCAAATATGTGTTCATATGGACCTCTTAATTGAGATAATTGCTCACAATTATAAAACCTCTCTCCAACAGTTCTTAATCTCATACACTGCTTTCTTTTTCGACTTCACTAACAATTTACTACACACAGAATTTCTTGTTTATTTTCCTTCAACTCCACTAGAAAGTAGGTTCCATGAGATATAAAGTGTTTGCCTTTCATGAATATTAATTACCCAGATATTACAAGTGTCTAGCACATAATAACAGCAAAAAATGATAAATTACTGAATAAAATTCTATAATCACTGAAGGTTTGCATTCAGAATTTTTTGAAAGATTTTCAGTTACTTAATTCTATCTCTTTTTAAGTCTTAATTCAGGATGGTTAAAATACAGTTGTTATTTTAGTTTTAGGTATACAGTATCATGATTCAACAATTCTATTTTTTAGTCAGCACCCACTGTAGGTGATCCCCACCACCTATTTCACCCAACCATCCTCACCTCTCCTCTGGTAACCATCAATTTGTTCTCTCTGTTTCTTGGTTTGTCTCTTTTTTTTCTTTGTATATTAATTTTGTTTCCTAAATTCCACATATGAGTAAAATCATATAGATTTGTCTTTCTCTGTCTGACTGATGTCACTCAGCGTATTACTTTCTAGCTCCATCCATAGTGTTGCAAATAGCAATATTTCATTCATTTTTATGGCTAAATAATATCCAATTTATATGTATATATAATGTATATTACATACACTTATATGTATAATATATGCAGTATATATAATATATATGGTATATATGTATACATATATATAGCACTTTATATCTATTCATCTGCAGATTGACACTAGGTAACTTCTATAATTTGGCTATTATAAATAATACTGCAATAAACATGGAGTGCATATACCTGTTTGGAATTAGTGTTTTTGTATTCTTTGGGTAAATACCCAGTGGTGGAATTACTGAATCATAAGGTAGTTTTATTGTTAACTTTTTTAGGAACCTCCATAAATGTTTTCCACAGTGTCTGAACCAATTTACATTCCCACCTGCACAGTACATGAGGATTACTTTTTCTGCATATTCTAGCCCACAGTTGTACTTTCTTATGGCTTTGGTTTTAGACATTCTGGCAAGTGCCAGGTGATATCTCATTGTAATTTTGATTTGCATTTCCCTAATGATGAGTAATATTGAGCATTTTTACATTTGTCTGTTGATCATCTTTATGGTGTCCTTATTGAAATATCTGTTGATGTGTTCTGCCCATTTTTTAATTGAATTATTTATTTTGGAGGTGTTAAGTTGTGTAACTTCTTCATATACTTTGGATACTAACCCCTTATTGGATATGCCATTTGAAAATATCTTCTCCCATTCCAAAAGTTGTATTTAGTTTTGTTGACTGTTTTTTTTGCTGAACGGAAAATTTTTATTTTGATGTAGTCCCAAAATGTATTTTTGCTTTAGTTTCCCTTGCCTCAGTAGATATAATCTAGAAAAATGTTGCTGTGACCCATGTCAGAAAAATTAGTGCCTTGCTCTCTTCTAGGATTTTTATGGTTTCAGGTCTCACATTTAGGTCCTTAATTTATTTTTTGTCCTTAGTTTATTTTTGAGAATGGTGTAAGAAAGAGGTCCAGTTTAATTCATCTGCATGTAGCTGTCCAGTTCTCCCAACACCATTTGTTGAAGGGACTTTTACCCATTGAATATTCTTGCTTCCATTGTCAAAGATTAATTGACTATATAATTGTGAATTTATTTCTGGAATTTCTAATCTGTTCCATTGTTCTATGTATCTATTTTTGTATTTTGATTACTACAGCTTTATAGTATATCTTGAAATTTGGGATTGTGATACCTCCAGCTTTGTTCTTCTTTTTCAAGAATGCTTTGTCTTTTCAGGTCTTCTGTGTTTCCATACAAGTTTTAGGATTATTTGTTTTAGTTTTGTGAAAAATGCTATTGGTATTTTGATAGGGATGGCATTAAATCTGTAGATTTTTTTAGGTTATGGACATTTTTTTAAAAAAAGATTTTATTTATTTACTTGAGAGAGAGAGAGAACACATAAGCAAGAGGGAAATAGAAAAGCAGACTTCCCACTAAGCAGGGAGCCCAATGCAAGACTTGATCCTGGGACCTTGGATTCATGATCTGAGCTAAAGACAGACTCTTAACTGACTGAGCCACCCAGGTGTCCAGGTTATGGAAATTTGAACAATTGTTTTTCTTCTTCTAATCCATGAGCAATAAAATATCTTTCCATTTCTTTGTGTCATCTTCACTTTCTCTCATCAATGTTTCATAGTTTTGGGGGTACAGATCTTTCACTTCTTTGGTTAAGTTCATTCCTAGGTATTTGATTATTTTTGGTGCAGTTGTCACATATATTGTTGTATATAGGACTGTTTTATTAATTTCTCTTTCTCCTACTTTGTTATTAATGTATAGAAAGGCAATGGATTGCTATATATTCATTTTGTATCCTGCAAACTTACTGAATTTATTTATCAGTTCTAGTAGATTTTTGGTGAACTTTGTAGGGTTTTCTATGTATAATACCACATTGCAAATAGTGAAAATTTTACTTCTTTCTTACCAATCTTGACGTCTTTTATTTCTTTTTTCTTGTTTCATTGCTGTGGCTAGGACTTCTAGTACAATGTTGGATAAAAGTAGATTGAAGTAGATATCCTTGTCTTGTTCAGTTTTTCACCACTGTGTATGATGGTAGTTGGGGTTTTTTCATATACAGCCTTTTTTAACTTGAGGTATGATCCCTACAAACGTACTTAGTTTAGAATTTTTTTATCATAAATGGATGTTATACTTTGTCAAATGATTACTCTGAATCTATTGAAATGATCTTATGGTTTTTAACACTTCTTTTGTTGATGTGATATATTATGTTGATGGGTCCACAGTTGTATCCCTGGAATATATCCCACTTGACTGTAGTGAATATTTTTTTAATGTATTGTTAGATTTGGTTTGTCAATATTTTGTTGAGGATTTTTGCATCTATGTTTGTCAGAGATATTGGCCTTAAGTTTTCTTTTTTTTGTAGTGTCTTTATCTGGTTTTGATATCAGCATAATGTTGGCTTTATAAAATAAATTTGGAAGCTTTCCTTCCTCTTCTATTTTTTGCAATAGTTCGAGAAGAATAGATGTTGACTGTTCTTTAAATGTTTCATTGAATTCATCTGTGAAGCTGCCTGGTCCTGGTTTTTTGTTTGTTCTTGTTTTGATTACTGATTCAATTTCAATTTTGGTAGTAAGTCTGTTCAAATTTCTATTTCTTTCAGATTCAGTTTTGAGAGGTTATATGTTTCTATGTTGTCCAATTTTTGGCATGTAACTTTTCATATATTCTCTTATAATTATTCATATTTCTGAAATGTTAATTTTTATTTCTCCTCTTTAACTTCTGATTTTGTTTGAGTCACCCCCCCCCCATTTCTCTCTCTCTTTTTATGAGTCTAGCTAAAGGCTTGTTAATTTTGTTATCTTTCTGAAGAAACAGCTCCTGGGTTCATTTGTCTGTTCTATTTTTTTTTTTTTATTTCATGTATTTCTGCTCTAATTGTTATTATTTCCTTTTCCTTGCCTCTGCTGTTTGTTTGTTTGTTCATTTTGTTTTGTTTTGTTTTGTTTGTTCTTGTTCTTTTTCTAATTCCTTTAAGTGTAAGGTTAGGTTGTTTAAGAATTTTTTTGCTTCTTGAGGTAGACCTGTACTGCTATAAACTTTCCTCTTAGAAGAGTTTTGCTGCATCCCAAAGATTTTAGACTGCTATGTTTCCATTTTCATTTATCTCCATGTATTTTTTTTTTTAATTTTCTCTTTGGTTTCTTGATTGACATATTCACTGTTTAGTAGCAGGTTATTTAACTTTCATGTTTGTGTTCTTTCCAGATTTTTTCTTGTGGTTGATTTCTAGTTTCATAGTGTTGTGGTCAGAAGAGATGAATGGTATTTCTTTAGTCTTATCAGATTCAATGAGGCTTGCTTTGTGACCTAATATGTGATCTATTCTGGAGAATGTTCCATGTACATTTGGGAAAATTTGTGTTCTGCTGTTTTAGGATAGGAAGGTCTGAATATATAGATACATCTGGTCCAGTATTTCATTCAAAGCCACTATTTATTTGGTGGTTTTCTGTTTGGATTCATTGATGTAAGTGGGGTGTTAAAGTCCCCTACTATCATGATATTACTATCAATTACTTCCTTTATATTTGTTATTAGCTGCTTTATGTACTTGGGTGCCCCCATATTGTGTTCATATATATTTGCAATTGTTACATCTTCTTGGATTGTGCCTTTTATGATTATATAGTGTCCCTCTTTGTCTCTCTCTTTTTACACTAAGTATTGCTACCCTGGCTTTCTTTTCTAGTTGAATGATAAATGCTCTTCTATCCCTTTGCTTTCAATTCTTTCACATGTATCTTTGGTTCTGAAACGAGTCTCTTGTAGGTAGCATATAGATGGATCTTGCTTTTTTATCCATTTCATCACATGTCTTTTGGTGGGGCAGTAGAATCTATTTATATTTAAAGTAATTATTGATAGGTATGTATTCATTGGCATTTTGTTACTGCTATATAGGTGATTTTGTAGTTCTTCTCTGTTTCTTTCTTCTCTTCCTCTCTTTTCTCATGGTTTTTGGCTTTTTTTAAGGGATATACTTGGATTCCTTTCTTTTTATTTTTTGCATATCTATTACTGGTTTTTGATTTGTGTTTGCCATTAGGTTTACATGTAACATCTAATGCATATAGCAATCTACATTATGTAGATGATCTTTACTCCTTTTTTCCCATGTTTTAGGCATATCATATTATACTTTATATCCTTTTATTTTGTGAATTCCATTTTTTTTCTGACATACTTTTTGCAGCTAAACATATTTTTACTGTTTTTTTTGTTTCCTTATTTTCGTACTCCTCTTTATACTCTTTTCTTTCCACTCAAAAGTCTTCTTTAATATTTCTTGTAGGGCTAGTTTAGTAGTCTCCTGATCCTGAAAGTAGTAGCCTTATGAAGAAGAGGTTCTGCAGTACCCTGCCGTAGTGCACTGTCCCTTGTTCACTGTCACCTGGTGCTGCAGGGGTGTCTCCTATGTGTGTTGTCTGTACCCTGTTGTTCTGGCTGAGCAATTTTTATCTTTAGTTCAGTCATCTCCAATGGCTTCATTTGCCTGTTGTGGACAGGCTTTGGTACCTGTTAATAGGCCAGTCTAGGGCTGCTTGGGTTTGAGTTGAGTTGAACCAGGAATCTGCCAAAGATGCAGTAACATGGAATGACAGGAGAATGCAGGGGCAGGCTTTGAATTGCCAGCAAGGTTGTGTGGGCAGGAGAGGATACATACCTGCTGGAGACTGAGGCAGGCTGTTTTGGAGGTGTCAGAGCCTCAGTATCATGAGGGAGCAGGATGCATAGCATGAGCAAGATTTGCAGTTGTCTGCTGTGGGAGGGGACCTGGACCTGAGGCCTGATTGGAGGGAGCATATTCACAAGAAAGCATGTGGGTGAGGCAAACAGTTAGGTAGCAAGTGTTGGAGCCTTGCTGATTCCTACAGGTATGTCTGTGTTTATGCTGGGAGATGGGAGAAGGATATGGTGCTTGGCAACTCCTTTGCTGCTGGAGAAATTTCCCAACAATTCCTGCCCCTCCAGGACAAGTTCTGAGATTAATAAACAAATCTGCACCTCTCCTCCCTGCCAATATATCCCAGGCATTTTTCAAACCGTTGCCTCTGTGTTGTATCTTTGTGGGGCTATTTGTTGTGGGAAGGGACTCCGTTTCCTTTTGCCTTCTTGGCTCTCCCCAGAGCTTACTGATTTTTAAAGTTCCAGGTTTTAAGTTCTGCCGATTGTAAGAACTTAAAGAAATTCAGTTCCTCTGTTTTTCAAAATCAAATGTTATGGGGATTCATCTTCTTCATGTGGGATCCCTGGTGTAAGAGTCTGTTTATCTCCCCTCTGCACCCATGGCAACCCTCCCTCCTGTGGACACTCCATTTAGCTCCAGACTGTGTTTCTGCTCTTCCTACCCTCTTCAATGTGGCCTCTTCTTTACAGTTAGCTGTGCAGAGTTCTTTCCGCCAATCTTTGGCTTGTTTTCTGGGCCATTTACACTGCTGTTGCTGTTATCTAGTTGTATCCATGCGAGGAGGTGAGCTTAGGGTGCTCCAACTCTGCCATCTTCCCTGGAGGAAGTCTATTTAATCCTATCTTTAAATCTTTAAGAATGTTGTACCGTAGGTCCAGGGAATTAAAGAAATTCCCCAGGTCAACCAGAAAGTTAACAGCACAACAAATACTATAAAACAGCTTCCTCTCCCTTCAGGTAAAACTGCTTTCCAGCCTGCTCCTGCTTCATTGTTAAGGTTTGATAGGCTTAAACCAATCAACATAATCCATTCTCCTAGGCAAAGAGGTTGTTTCTGTGGTTGTGGGCCAATCAAGATGAATTTTAGAATGGCTTCCAGGAAAGCACAGATAAATGTATTCTCTTTCACTGGGTATTTATAAAGCACCTTGTAGATTTGATTGTTATGTTAACTCTCCTACCACCCTGAGAGTAACTCCTCTGCCACTTCAGATGACTTAGCACAAAGACAAAGATCCTGAGTTCTTTGAGATAGGAATAAGCAATAGATCACCAAACTTTGAATTCTGTCCTACAACTCAACTTCCACTTATATGAGTTAGTGAGTTATTTTTATTAAGGAAAAAAAAAGGAAAAGAAAAAGGTTTTTTTGTTGTTGTTGTTGTTCTTTTTTGTTTGTTTGTTTTCCTATGCTCTTGGCCTTTTTTGTCCTCCCTTCTCCAATTCAGACTCTGGAAGAAGCCAAAACCACTGTTCTCCCCAACTCTTCCTGACTGCTGATGGTTCACTTAGAGTAGACCAGACTGGGAAAGGGGACTTACTCCCAGTTCAGTGTGTGTGTGTATGTGTGTGTGTGTGTGTGTGTGTGTGTGTGTATGCATGTTTTGGGTTATTTCATTAAGCTGAACATATTATTTATTGATGTGGGGTTCTTATATTACTAAGAATAACAAGAGAACTCGTAAGACCCTTCTAGATTAGCAACCAGTGGCATTAGGAGGCATTAAAATCAGATACCCAGAAATACGAGGATGCTAAGAGATCCAGGAATCAAAGCTTCAGGTATATGTAAGCAATAGTCCTACCAAATATATTTATTTATTTTTTTTAAAAAAGATTTTATTTATTTGGCAGAGAGAGATCACAAGTAGAGAGAGAGAGAGAGGAGGAAGCAGGCTCCCTGCCTAGCAGAGACCCCGATGTGGGACTCGATCCCAGGACCCTGAGATCATGACCTCAGCTGAAGGCAGAGGCTTAACCCACTGAGCCACCCAGGCAGCCCCCAAATATATTTAAAGTGACAGAAAATACATCTGATGTGTGAATGTTCACTGTATCTTTTTTTTTTTTTTTTTAACATAAAGATCACAAATCGGCAGAGAGGCAAGCAGAGAGAGAAGAGGAAGCAGGCTCCCTACTGAGCAGAAAGCCTGATGTGGGGCTGGATCCCAGGACCCTGAGATCATGATCTGAGCTGAAGGCAGAGGTTTTAACTCACTGAGCCGCCCAGGTGCCCCTCAATGTATCTTTATTTAAGTAAGTTTTCCTAGAAAAAAAAAAAATGACAAAAGCTATTTGTTCCCCAAAATAAATTTTGTAAATACTATATTTTCTTTAATTTTTTCCACTTAAAGATGCTCACCTCTTTCAGCAGCAAGCTTTACAAAACACATTGTCATCTAAAACTCTAGAACTATTCAGTAAGAAACCTTTTAATCTTTCTTTAAAACAATTTTTTTTTCTAAATGTTTTGACCAAATACATTTCCCCTCATGTAATAGGTACCATCTTTGAAGGTATCTATAGATCTTCAGTAGAACAGGATTTAAAAGTCTTACAATTTCTTTGATTCTCGCTGTTTACACATCACTGATTGTTTTCATATTACTCAGTGTTTGATTACAGGCTCCATTCTCCAACTCGGGAGATGTTTATGGCCTTATTGATTGTGGAAATCAGTAGGATATCCCTTTTGATTTATTGTTGTTCTCCTTCAGCATTTTGCTCTAGTGACTCTTTCAGAGTCATCAGGATTTGGCTACAAAAAAAGAACCCCTTGACTTGTATCTCTGATTCCATGTAATCCTCCCTGTTAGTCTAAACCAAAGGATGCAGTTTGGACAGCCTATTGCTTCCTCCTCTTATCTCTGACTATGATACTTTAAAGTAAGACTAAGAGTCACCCATTCTTTTGTATCTTAGCAGAATATATTGCCTGTCCCTCCAAAACTCTTTATTGAGGAGTTAGAGTGTAAAGCCTGTTATTCATCCTGGAAATGTCTAAATTCAGAAAATACATGACAACCCCAAATTAATCTTAATATACATATCATGTCTTTAGGATTGATATTGATACACATTTCTGTCTTCTAATCATATATAATCCTCATTATTATTAAGAAATATATGTGTAAGTAATAACCAGTTTCCATGTAGTTTGGTATGCTCTGATTCATTTTCAATGTTCTTATAAATTCTCTCATTCTTTATTTTCTTTTTTTTTGCTAATTTTTCTTATTCCTTTATTATTATTATTTAATAATTTTATATTTTCAAAATAGTTGCAAAAATTCTTCAGTGACTTCCCACTTGCCCTCTGTTCAGTTTCTTCTAAGAATGACATCTTATATAATACTTATCACAACTTACAAGTTAACACTAAAATAATATGGAACTAGAACTACAGCTTTAATTCGGGTTTTATCAGGTTTTTCCATTAATGTTCTTTTCAATTTGTTTTGTTCCAGCATTTACTATATGATACCATGTACATTTTCTTCTTCGTGTTCCCCAGTTGTGAATTCTCAATATTTATTTGTTTTTCATAAGCTCAACCCTTTGGTAGTGCAGTTGTCAGGTGTTTTGGAGCATATCTCTCCATTTGGGTTTGTCTGCTGTTTTCTAATAAGTCATAGGATTTAAGGATTTGGGTGAGAACTTCACAGAAGTGAAGTGTGCCCTTCTCATCACATCATCCTCATTCCTTTTTGTAACCTTAGCTTCCCTCTGCTTTACTGTCACAACCCTGATTTCTGAACTTGCATTTATTATGAGAATATCAAAATATTCCAACTTAAAGGGGCTTATTTTGTATGAATGAGGTTTGTATCTAGAATTAATATATTCTACTCTTTAGCATCATGAGGCTTAGTTGACCAGCATAATTTGAGAAAATTTATAATAAAACAATGTCATGATTTCTAACAGTATTTTGTAAGGATTCTTGTTAGTAACTGATGTAAGGTATCTAAGACATAGTTTCCCCTTTTCCCATTACAGAAAACTGTGCAGATTTTATATAAAAATCTCAAAAAAGAACTGTGTTTAATTATGAACCCGAATGATTGACATAAATTGGTAAATTCCCTTGACAACCTAGACAACTCTTAGTTAATATAAAAGTTTTATAATAAAAAAATGGACTCAATGCCATGTATTTTAATAATTACTTCTCAAAAATTTAGAGCTAAATAAGAAAATCTATTATCAAGGGGATAAAATGCAAAAGAGCTATGATTCCAGCTTTAAGGTTGATTGAAAGTTAAGAACTACTTTTCATTAAGTCAAATTAGATATAATGGGGAACTACTTATCCACCTATTACTTACATCTTTTCTTTCTTCCATTTTTTTCTTTTTTTTTTTTGAGTTCTCATACATAGACACACATTTCTTTTTTGACTTGTAAGAAGGGCATTTTGAAAATATATGGTGTGATAGCATACATTCTCCTCACTTTAGCTAAATGATGAAATTTTAATTATGTAAACATTTATAATGTGGGAGATGTTATTTTAATAAATACATACAGAACAAAAATAACAAGATAGTTTAAATAAAATCTGGACACAATTCTCCAATTTGTGACTAAAAAGAATTATGAGTTCTTAAGATAAACCAATATTACTCTCTTTAAAAGATGATTCATATATATTTTCTAAAATACAATTAATTTTATTATGTAATTTGCATATTGAACATAAACCTTATATGTCCATTTCTTTAATCTTGTTGGAGAGCTTCTTTTAAGTTCTCTTACTAATCATTTTCTTAATGAAACTTCAGATGAAATAAACTCATTCAGTTGATTTTTCAAATAGAGCTACCTTTGTCCACATGACATTTTAACTATTTTCTCTCTCAATAACTTGAAGCTTTAAACTATTTGTGATGATGGAGACTGTAGTTTTCTAAATAGTAGTTATTTCCTGCTTATTTGTTAACTTGTTTTTCTCACCTAGAGATTATGATTTGGTTTATGATGGCGAAATCTTCATCATGTGCTACTGTCATGGCAGGTTGCAATAGAAGAAAATGGTGAGAGAAGAAAGGGAAAGGGGCGTCTGGAAAAGGAAGAGAAAGAGAAGTACTATGTTTTAGAAAGATATGGAAAACTATGTGATTGGTTAGAGTATGAATCTCCATCCTTAATACACAAAATATACTTTTTTTAATTTATATTATACTAGTATAGATTTTCAGCCAATCAATTGTTACATTGGGTAAGGCAGAAATATCTAAACATAAGTGGACAGACTCTATAAAACAAATAATACTAACAACAGTGAACTTATTACCTATGTTTCTAATTTTAAAAAGAAAGCATATTCTTGTTTATTGATATAAAATTAATATATAACATTATATTAGTTTCAGGTGTACAACATAATAATTTGATATATGCATACATTGCAAAATGATCACCATAGTAAATCACATGGTTACAAATTCTTTTTCTTGTGATGAGAAACTTTAACATCTACTTTCTTAGCAATATTCAAATATATGCTATAATTTGATTAATTATAGACACCATGCTGCACATTGCATCCCCAGGATATATTGTTTATTTTGTAACTAGGAGTTATAAACAACTTTTGTCCATTTTGTTATTAGAACAGAAAAGAAACCTTTCTTATTATTGTTTAGTTGTTTTGTTGTGATGTTCGCTTTTGATTACATGTATTATTTATTGCTGATTATATATATCATATATATTATATATAAGAAAGATGTGAGATATATGTCATATTTTTCCTTACTTCTTTTATCTGCAATTCTTTATCATGCTCTAAATTTTAGTGTCAATACTAAATAAAAATTGGCAGTTATCTTGCCAACATGGTCAATGGAGATGCATTATTTATGCTCATGGGACTATCTTCTATTGCAAATTGTATGGTTGCCAGATGCTCCTAAATCATTTCAATTTACTATAACCTTTAGTTCACTTTCCTCAGTAGAATATTCATCAATAGTAGGATCAGTGAAAGGTGATTACTTGCTTTTCCCAGATTTTTTTTTTTTTGGTCAGACAACATGGAAATAAAAATTTGAATGAATTATTAAATTATAAAAATACAACTGGCTACATATGTTTTAAAGAAGTATATCATTATTCAGGCAATTTACTCAGACCACTGGAATTAAAATGAAAAAAAAATTCAAAAACAAAATCAGACCTTAAGAGAAGCATCCTTCTGTTTCTGCATAGATACAATTTATTCCAAACATTAACACAATAAACTCAAAGGCAAATGTATATGTTTTTTTCCACATCCTATAGCATGTTCATTTACCGTATGTAAAAAAATTTTCATTAATCCACATGCCTTGACAAGAAATTTATGTTCTTTTTAATTTTATCCTTAAAGTAAAATAGTAGGTCACTATCAATGAAATAATAGTACTGTCAACCTAAAAATTGTCACTATTTTGTTTTAGTCCATAGGATCAATATATTTGCATATTCTCAACATTTACTAAATTCACCTGAGGATCCTTAGGAGACTCAATAATGAAAGTGAATACAATTTTCTGACAAAAGCATCTCACTGTCCTTAAATGTTTAATATTTCTATTTTTCTGTTTTGGTGGATAAAGTTCTCTGATCAGCTGAATAACTGTTTTGCTTTCTCTTACAGATAACTATTGTCTGAAAGCAATTTTCTGTTACTGCTTAATTTTACATCTGAGCTCAATACAGAATTCTATTCTATCAAGTTTTTACTACAATAGATTTATTTTTATTGATCAATGACTTTAAGAGAAATAAACTTGCCTCCTTCCTAATAAAAAGAATAGCAAAACAATAAACCAGTAGAACTATATAAAGAATTTAATCAGATGCCACATTATTGAAACTACAGTGACAGCTCCCTTTCCTGTAGCCAAGTACTTATGACACATATTATATAAGATATAAAATGTCAGGCTCTTGACTTTGCAAATGTTATTTTCTCCAAGTATGATTAATAAGTGATACTTTTGGCAAAATGATCTGTATATACCATGTTTGTTTCGATTCTATTTATGTATTAGATTCAGTGAGAAATTAGTAATTTATGTTTATAATCATTGAGTATTAAAATAATTTAGCACAATGAAAGATAATGCATATGATTCAAATTAAATTCAGTGAAGGCTCTTCTGCAATCACCTTGGAAAAAAATTAAATGCTTCTTTTCAGTCTTAATTGGACTTGATACTTCTTATACTAGAGAACCTGGACAACTTACAGCTGAAGATAATGATTCTTTAGGTTTAATGTAGAAAATGAAATCTCTCTCTTCATATATATTGACTGTAGGAAGCCTCTTATGAGCACCATTAAAAAAAAAAAAAGAATCTCAAAGCATTTTAGGAGATTTGGATCACAAAAAAACAGTAAGCTTTAAAAAGCTTTCTTCCTATATTTATTCCTTCAATCCATTCTTCCTCTACTGCTGCCCTTGCTAATTCTTCTGCACTGCTCTAAAGTAAATGCCCTCTTCAGACAAATGGCTCTTCTCTTTTTTGGCCTATATTACAGCTAATAATAAGCACAAATGCTTTTCATCTTCAAAGTCCTTTATAAGTATAAATCAACCTTCTCAGCAACTAGGAGAAGGAAATTAACATTATCTCCATTATACAGACAGGAAAACTAAAGAACCACAACAAAAAAGAAGACAGCTGATGCCAAAGTATAAGACACAGAAATATATTAGAATGAAGTATTTTCCCAGGTTCCTCAAGAGTATTCAGTTTCCTAAAACCAACATGTCTGAATGAATGGCCATTCTGACAAGGTCATGTAGACTACTTTCTATCTCCATATAGGGATGCATATCATTTATTGTCGGAGGCAGGCCCCTGGCCAGGGCGGCCTCCGCCATTAAAAGATGGCGCCTGGCTAGTTGCCAGGTTAGGATTGCCTCGTGAGACTAAGCAGAACGCCCAAAGAGGAAGTAAACAGCATTGGCTGCTAGCGAAGTTGTTCGTTTAGGTGCACAGCCTGATTCGCTCCCTCCTGTACCCTGCTCGCTGATTGGTCATGTAAGCGTATATAAGTGTGTAGACTTGCGGAAATAAAGAGAGAGAAGATGCATCTGTACCAGGGTTCTTGTCGTCCTTGCGGGGCGAGGGCTATAAATGGTGCCGAAACCCGGGAACTAAATAAAGGAATCTTGCAAGGTAATCCACAGGAAAGTGGGGAGTAAAGGTCCGCAGGTAAGCGGGGACATTAGCCGGGTTCAAAAGTGGGAATTCCGCGGTAAAGCAGGGAGTAAAAATAGAAAAACCTTGCAAGGGAGAAGGCCGCAGGTAAGCGGGGTAAAACCACAACAAAGGTGGTGGGAAACTTGTACAAGACCGCAACAAGAAGCGGGGTGGCCATAAAGCCGGGATTTTATTATCGAAACCGCAGGTAAGCGGGGAAGGGACCATGATCAAAGTGGTGGGAATCTTGTACAAGTCCGCAATAAGCGGGGCGGCTTTAGAGCCGGGATTTAGCGAGTCTGCAATAAGAAGCGCGGCGGCCTTAGAGCCGGGATTAACTTGTACAAGTCCGCAGTAAGAAGTGGGGTGGCCTTAGAGCCAGGATTAACTTGTACAAGTCCGCAATAAGAAGCGGGGCGGCCTTAGAGCTGGAATTTAACGGCGAGTCTTTAACGTCCACGTCTGTTGTCTGTGTGTTCATAATGGGATCTGAAGTATCTAAAGTGCGGTTGGAAGGGTCTTTAGAAGACCTGCTGAAAGCCAATGGAACTCCACTAAAAGCAAAAACTGCTCGGGCCTTCTTGAATACAGTGGAAAAGGCGGCTCCATGGTTCCTAGATGAAGGCTTGCTAAACATACCTCAATGGGACCACTTAGGGGAGGATTTGAAGAAACAGGACAATAAAACGCCTTTGCCACCCGGGACCCTGGCAATATGGACCTTAGTCCGGGGATGCCTGGTGGCGCCTAAACCCAAATGTGAATCAGCTCTACAAGAGGGAGCAGAGGCATTGGAGGAAGTGAAAGAGGAGAATTTGTCTTTGCCATTGAGGACCCGGTGCAACAGGCGAGACATTATCATAAGCTGTTCCATGTGAATGCTTTAACTCTTCGCCTCAAATTTAACATAACAAAAGCACAGGCACAGGACATAGTAGTCTCCTGCAGAAATTGTGTGACCTTACTACCTGCACTGTCCTTGAGGGTTAATCCTAAGAGTTTGTTACCTAATCATATATGGCATATGGATGTCACACATGTTTCAGAATTTGGAAAGTTAAGATATGTTCATGTCTCTGTATATACCTGCTCTGGAATAATTTTCGCCTCAGTGCATACGGGGGAAAAATCCAGAGATGTTATCGCCCATTGCCTACAGGCTTTCACGGCATGGGGAAAGCCACGCCAATTAAAGACAGATAATGGTCCAGCCTACACCTCACAACCCTTTAAAGCCTTCCTACAACAACCTGACATTGACTCAATACATGGAATACCCTATAACCCACAAGGACAGAGTGTTGTGGAGCACGCGCATCTTACAATAAAAAATGCGCTTTATAAACAAAAAGGGGGAATAGGGGACACCTTCAGGTCCCCTAAAGATAAGCTCAACACCATTCTCTTTATTTTGAATTTTTTAACGTTGGACAAAACGGGTAAATCAGCTGCAGACAGACATGCAAGTGATGCTGCTGCTTCCCGTAAGCCTTTAGTACTTTGGAGGGACATCCTCACAGGAAAGTGGAATGGACCAGATCCAGTGTTAGTATGGAGTAGGGGGTCTGTATGTGTTTTTCCACAGGAAAAGGAGGCTCCAATTCGGATCCCAGAGCGGCTGGTGCATGCAGCCTTGCTTCCAAACACCAGTCATGATGCTGAAGATGCTGATGATAACTCTGGGGATGCTACACCTCCTGTGGCAGACTGAAGCCAGAGAGCTGTGAGCAGTGGTTAAAGCATGGCCATATCCTTTACCAGTGACTAACTCTTCTCTCATATTCTCTTCTCTCCCTTTGATGCATGGCAGGTCTGTAACTTGCTAGGAGCATGTACTGATATCTCAGCAGTGTCCATGTTAAATGGTGGCAAATTCCTCAACTGTTCTTATGAACAAAATGACTCTAGTATCTTTGAGACAACAGTTAATGTGTCTTGTCCCAATAATATTACTTATCAGCCCACTCCCATATGGGTCTCTCCACCATTCCTTTTCCTCGTAACAAATGCTAGCGAGCTGAATGATACATTGAATTGCACTAAGAATTTGCTATCTTGAATGTCACGGCCTTCAAGCTAGCTGTGATTATGCGTATCTCTACCCATGTTCCTATCCCAGTTTCCATTCCAGAGGACAAGTTACCGGTGGTGCTATCCAGAAAGAAGAGAGATTTTGGTATCACAGCCGCCGTTGTGACAGCATTGGCTATATCTACAGCAGCTGCCACGGCAGCAACAGTCTCGCTTGCTGCAACTATACCCACTGCGGAAACTGTGAACACCCTTGCAGAAGGAACGGCGGCTGCCCTTCAAACACAGACTCAGATCAATGCACATCTGCGAGCAGGAATCCTGATAGTCAACCAGAGAGTGGATATGGTTCAAGAACAAGTGGACATATGGGGGGCCCTATGGGGACTGGGATGTATAGCACCCTTCCTGGCAATTTGTGTAACTCCCATAGCCTATACTAATATGAGTGACTTACAGAATGTCTCCCGACAGCTCTCCCAATACTTGCAGGGGAATTAGTCCGCAGAATTCCAAAACTATACTCAGCACCTGCTACTAGGCATAACAAGGACAAATAACACCAGAGGTGAGCTTGCAACCCTCCCAGAGATAATCAAAACATTGCAAGATGTGTTAACCTTTACGAAACAATGGGCTAGCATAATTGGTCTGATGACAATCCTCGTAGTGGGCTTGATTCTGCTAGTAAGGAAACTGCAAATTTGGGGGCGACAGCAACCTAGGCAACAGCAAGCCATGGTGCAGGCCTTGTTAGCCATCGAGGCTGGAACATCCCCCCAAGTGTGGCTAAGTATGCTGGATCGGTAGTCAATGACGGGTAAGATTGGTGGGGGAAATATACCAACCTAAGACAGGACGCAGATCATTGATATCTGCCGTCTGATGACGGGTAAGGATATTCCCCGCCACTGACAACCTAAGACAGGCACGATCCCTGCCATAAAAGAAAAAAGGGGGAGATGTTGGAGGCAGGCCCCTGGCTAGGGCGGCCTCCGCCATTAAAAGATGGCGCCTGGCTAGTTGCCAGGTTAGGATTGCCTCGTGAGACTAAGCAGAACGCCCAAAGAGGAAGTAAACAGCATTGGTTGCTAGCGAAGTTGTTCATTTAGGTGCACAGCCTGATTCGCTCCCTCCTGTACCCTGCTCGCTGATTGGTCATGTAAGCGTATATAAGTGTGTAGACTTGCGGAAATAAAGAGAGAGAAGATGCATCTGTACCAGGGTTCTTGTCGTCCTTGCGGGGCGAGGGCGATAATTTAATAAATTGTGGAAATCATAGAATGCAAGCTTTTTATAAAGGTTTTATTATTAAGTAATTTATACACCAAAGTGGGGCTCAAACCCACGACTCTGAGATCAGGGGTTGCATGCTCCACAGAATGGATTCTTTCATAAGTACCTTTACATGTACTCCTCCAGAGCACCTTCTCTAATTAGGCCCTGAATATTTATTTAATGTGTATGTTTGGGCACATATATTTTTTTGGCAAATTAATGTGTTTCAATGTGCATTGCATGCCACATTATGTATATTTTCTCCTTCTCATACTTTCTTATGTAACTACATCTCTTATTTTAGACTCCTTCACTCCTTAACAGAAGCTGTCTCCCTTTGTTTACTCCAGTGCTTCCCACACAGAATTATAGGCACTAACCACAGGTATTCGATATAGTAGATGATGGCTAGAGATGCTACCCATCCACTATGGTTTGACTAACTCACAGGCCACTGGGTTTTAATAACTCTGCACTTAATGGAATGAAAACCAGGTCAAGGAATCATTGTGTATTATGTAGTTTGGCTGCCATTTATGTTCCTCAAGTATCAATTCAAAGGCAACAGCATTTTTGTTATCTCCATGTAGGAGACAATAAAATGATATTTACTCATGAGTAAATTTTATTTTACAAATAAAACTCAAAAGCTTTCATGTAGCTTCCAGGTCAACCTAACTACTACCTGACCCGAAAGATTTTCACCTTTCCAATTCTCCATAATTCTAGAAATTCCTTGGCGTATTACCTAGTAAAGCAAGTTAGGATGTTGTTTCCCCAACTCTACCCCACCCCCACTTTTTTCTTTCTTGGGAGAAATTCTGTTTCAAATAAAAGAAACTTGAATATGAACTCTTTTTTTTTTTCATCTCTTTTACACTAATTTGCCTCCAACTACCAGATCTTATTTGGAGTTTATTCAGTTCTCAGAATTAGGAATATTTAGAAATTCTCTAGGCCAAGGGTTGGCAAACTATGGGCTGAGGGCCACATCTGGCCAACAGACTGTTTTTGTACAGCCCATGAGCTAAAAATATTTTTATACATTTTAAGAAGGTGGTAAATAGAACAAAGAATATGTGATAGTGACTACTGCAAAGCCTAATATATGTACTATCTTGCCCCTTGAAAAAACTTTTTCAACTTCTGTCACTTAAATCATTCTATCAGAATCTTATTCCATGATATCACTTGGAAGGATGTTAATATTCTTTCCAGCTTTATGGAGGTATGACTGACAAAGAAAATGTTGTATATATTTAAAGCGTACAATATAATTTCTTGATATATATTGCAAAAAGATGACCATGATTCAAATTAATTAACACATCCATCACCTTACATAGTTACTTTTTTTTCTTTTGTAGTGAGAACACTTGAGATCTACTACTCTCTTAGCAAATTTCAAATATATGATACATCTTAATTCACTGTAATCACCATGGTGTGCATTAGGTCTTCAGAACTCATTCATCTTAGTACTAAATGTTCGTATCCTTTAATCAGTACTTTCTCTTTTCTCCCAACCCAAAGCATCTAGTAATCACCTTTCTACTGTGTGTCACTATGAATTCCACTTTTTTACAAGTCTGTATGTAAGTGAGATCATGAGATATTTGTCTTTCTGTGTCTGGATAATTTCACTTATTATAATGTTCTCAAGATTCACCTGTGTTGTTGCAAATGGAAAGGCATTCACCCCTTTTAAGAATGAATAATATTTCATTGTATATTTCTACACTGCATTTTCTTTATATATTCAACAGTTGACAGACACTTAGGTTGCCTTTATACCTCAGCTACTGAGAATGATGTTACAATGAACATATCAATTTAGATATATCTTCAAGGTAGTGATTTTATTTCCTTTGGATATATACTCAGAGGTGGGATTTCTGGGTCATATGATAATTTTATTTTTGATTTTTTGAGGAGCCACTATGCTATTTTACATAATGGCTGTATCAATAGACATTCATGCTAATAGCACACAATGGTTCCCTTTTCTCCACATCCATGAAAACACCTAATATATTTTGACTCTTTGATAATAGTCGTGCTAACAAGTATGAGGTTATATTTCATTTTAACTTTGATTAGCATTTCCCTGATGATTAGTATTTCCCTGATGATAAGTAGTGACCATTTTTATATACCATTTGGGCATCTATATATCTTCTTTGGAAAAATGTTTATTCAGATTCTTTGCCAATTTTTAACAGGGTTATTTATTATTATTATTATTATTTATTATTACTATTGTTATTAGGTTGTATGAGATTCTTATATATTTGGATATTAACCCTTTATCAGTTAAAATGGTTTACATTTTTTTTTCCCACTTTATGGGTTGCTTTTTCATTTATTGATTGTTTCCATTGTTATGCAAAAACGTTTTAGTTTGACATAATTTCACTTACCTACTTTGCTTTTGTGTCCTTTGTTTTTAGTGTCAAATCCAAAAAATCACTGTTAAAGCCAGGGTCAATGAGATTTCCACCTATGCTTTATTCCAGGAGTTTAATGGCTTTGGGTCTTTTGAAGTCTTTAACCCATTTTCACTTGATTTTTGTATAATTTATAAAATAGGATCCAATTTCATTCTTTTATATGTAGATACCCAATTTTACCAACACCATTTATTGAAGAGGCTGTCCTTTCCCCATTGTGTATTCTTGGTGTGTTTGTTAAAAATCTTGAATGTAAGTGTGTCGGTTTTTTTTTCTGGGCTGTTCCATTGATCTATGTATCTGCTTTTATGCTTATGATACTATTTTGATTGCTGTAGCTTTGTAATATAGTTTGAAATCAGGAAGTGTAGTGCCTCTAGCTTTATTCTACTTGCACAAGATTGTTTTAGCCATTCAGGGTCTTTTTTGATTCTACACAAACTTTAGGAGAATTTTTTTTCTTTTGCTATTTCTGTGAAAATCACATCGCAGTGAATCTGTGGATTATTTTGGGTAAGATGAACATTTCAACAAAATTAATTATTCTGATTTGAACATGGGGTGTCTTCTATTTGTGTCTTCTTCAATTTCTTTTAACAATGCTTTAGGGTTTTCTTATACAGATAAACAAACAAAAAAAATTAAGGATAAACCAAAAATTAATGAAATCGGTTAACTGCAAATGATGAGGAATGGAGTGAATGTCTAAAGGAAATGTCATTTCTCTGAGAATATGATTTTGTACAGTGTTAATTTTTGAAAGCATGTCAAAGTTCTATATATTTCAAAATTATATTGCATTAAAGGAGATGGAAAGGGGAAAACCAAAAAGTAAATATGAAGAAAACCTGAAATAAGTGATTCTACCTTTCAAAAATGAACAATGAGATCCCAATAATGAAAGGAAGAAAAAGAGGGGAAAAAAGGAAAAAAAAAATCAATGCATTCAAGTAATTTATGAGCATGGTGGTAGACTACATCCCTTTAGTTTTGAGCAGGATGAGATACTTGAAAACTGCAAACAAATTCTGAACTTTTTTAGTAGTTCTCTACTGAAGTTTAGCTTTATAGATGAAATTATATTGAAATTGTTTTAGATATACGATTGAGTAAATAAATAAATTGCTAATATTGTTGGGATCTGAGGCTCTTAGTTTGGAGGAAGAGAGTTACAGATACTAGATAGAGGAAGATCTAGAAAAAAATGAAATAGAATTAGAAATATTGACGTGAACTTGAGATTTCTAAAAATATGTATCTTTAAAAGTATATGTACAGAAACATACAGTCAATTCTCATTATTCATGGTAGTTTTATTTTATACAGTTGCTATAAACACTGAATTAACAGATTTCCTTGGAGAAAACTTGGTTAAATTCCTCAGAGATTTTAGTATGTTGCCATCAACAAATCAATATATAAACTTGTTTTCTGTGTATTTCTACTTAAAGATATCTTATTTAAAGTGTCATGTCAACTAATTAACATTGCACTCACATCCAATAGCACTATAATTCATGCTTAAACAAAGCCTACCTAACAGATATATTCTTACAAGGCACATCACGGTTCTTGCACTTAGGAACACCAGATAACATTTCAGCACCACGCTTGATGGTCTTTTTAGACAGTGAACTGACAGAATGTAAAAAATGGCACTGTGTTGCATCACCACTTCCTCATATCAGGGAGATCATATGATAGTTGTCTTTCTCTGCTTGACTTATTTCGCTAAGCATGATACGCTCTAGTTCCATCCATGTTGTCGCAAATGGCAAGATTTCATTTCTTTTGATGGCTGCATAGTATTCCATTGGGAGGGTATGTGCTTTGGTGAGTGCTGTGAAGTGTGTAAACCTGGTGATTCACAGACCTGTACCCCTGGGGATAGAGTATTATGCCTCCATCAGAAAGGATGAATACCCAACTTTTGTAGCAACATGGACGGGACTGGAAGAGATTATGCTGAGTGAAATAAGTCAAGCAGAGAGAGTCAACTATCATATGGTTTCACTTATTTGTGGAGCATAACAAATAGCATGGAGGACATGGGGACTTAGAGTGGAGAAGGGAGTTGGGGGAAATTGGAAGGGGAAGTGAACCATGAGAGACTATGGACTCTGAAAAACAATCTGAGGGTTTTGAAGGGACGGGGGGTGGGAGGTTGGGGTACCAGGTGGTGGGTATTATAGAGGGCACGGATTGCATGGAGCACGGGGTGTGGTGCAAAAATAATGAATACTGTTATGCTGGAAATAAAAAAAAAAAAAAAATGGCACTGTGTAGACCACCAAAAGACACTTGCTTACAATATGAAAGCTGAAATAAGAAGCAAGCAGAGTTATATTTTGCTTGACCTCAACTGGTACATTAATGTTTCCAGAGAAATAGAACAAATATGTTGCGGGGGAAGGGGAGAAGAGGGAGGGAGGAAAAAGAGAGAGAGAGAGGAGATTGGTTTATTATAAAACAACTCGACTAGGCATGGGATGCCCAGAGATTTAGTTAATAGTATTTCTGTGTGTGTCTGTGCAGGGGTTTCCAGATAGAACTAGCATTTGACTTCATACATTGAGTAAAGATTGTTCTTCATAATGGAGTGGACGTCATCCAGTCCACTGAAGTCCGTAGTAGAACAAAAAGACAAAAAAGAGAAGGGAGAAATTCAGTCTCACTCAACCTGACTGCTTGAGTTATGTATAGGTCTTCTGCACTCAGACTGGGACTTACAACTTTGGTCCTCTGGTTCTCAGGCTTTCAGATTTTGACTAAACTCACACCACAGTTTCTCCTCATTCTTAGGCCTTCAGACTTGGACTGGAACTACATCATCCCTTTTCTTTGGTCAATAGCTTACAGACTGCAGACAGTGGGACCTCTCAGTTTACGTAATCGAATGAATTCCTCATAATAAATCCCAATCCCTCAATTTCTCTCCCTCTTTGCCTATCACTCTCTCTCTAGATACATCTATATCTATCTGTCCTCCCTCTCTATCTCTTCTTAGAAATAGATAGCTAGGTAGATATTCTGTGTGTGTGTGTGTGTGTGTGTGTGTGTGTGTATTTTATTTCTCTGGTGAAACCTGACCCTTACTATAGCAACTAGTTTCAATGGACACAAATAAATACTTCTTGAGAGAGAGAGAGATCCCCATATGTAAAGAAAATATGAAGCCTGGATTTCCAATTAGAAATTTTCAGTATACATTAGCTTTTAGAGTTGGGAAATCTTCCAGTTAAAAAATCTGTTCTGCTTTATATTCTCAGCATTTGTCACTCATTTAATCTATAAAAGAGTCTTTTGGCACAAACTTCTCTTAATATTCTGGGAAAACAGATGCATGATATTATAGCTTTCATGTTCTTACTGTGTATTAAGTGAGGAGTGATTTAAAAATTTTTAGCCATAGGAAAGCATGACTGAATTTTTATTTTAAAAGGATATATGTACTACCAGGAAATATGTTAGATTTGGGGGAAAAAGTATCTTGAAACAGTGTTTCCCAAGCCTAAATAATGGGATCTAGACAGAGAGAGAATCAACATGCTTAAAGGAGATGGAGCATATCTGAGGATTTTGAAAGCACTAGACTTATCATACTTCTAACAGCAATTACATGAAGGATGTAAATGAAAGGGAGATGAGAATCATCAGGTTTTTATTGGGAATAAGGTAAATGGCATAACTAACCAAAATAAGGAACAGAAAAATAGAACTAGGAGAAAAAAATGTTTGCTTTAATTCTAAACATATTCATTTGAGATACAACTGTGTGTGTGTGTGTGTGTATAATATACAATGCCAGTTTAAAGGTATATTTGAAATATGTTGTGAAATGTATATTTGGAGTTACTTTTCAAATATCTTAAAGAGATCTAGTGGAGTGATATTAGAAAATGTGATTATGTAGGTAACATATGTAAAGTGATAAAAGAAGATTGGAACTCTGGAGAAAATACAATATCCAAAATATAGGCCAAGAATAGAAACCTTTAAAGGACATTGAAAAAATAATCAAAGTGTTTGGAGAAGAAATAGGAATTTTTTTTTTTCCCACAGAAGTCACAAAATTGGTGTTTAAGAAATGAATTTGCCAAAAATATCAAACGCCATTTTTGAGATACAGCAAACCCTCCCAGTCAGTTTGATGTTGTAATTAGCAATATAGTTTGTGGGAGTTTAGCTAAAGCCTAACTGCGGTGATTTTAATTGCCTTATCATGTATCAAAATCATTATAAATCTGTAATTATTATGACATTGCAGTAGCAATGAAAAGGTATTGTTATGAAAAGAATGTTTGTGTCTCCTTAAAATTCGTATGTTGAAATTCTGTTTTCCAATGTGATAGCATTAGGAGGTGGGGCTTTTAAAAGGTGATTAGGTCATGTGGGTGAAGCCCTCATGAATGGAATTAGTACCTTTAAAAAAGAGATTCCAGAGAGCTAACTCCTTCTATGTGTGAGGACCACAGTGAGAAAATGACCACCTGTGAATCAAGAAATGGGTTCTAACTAGACACAAAACCTTCTAGTGCCTAGTCTTGGACTTCCCAGCCTCCAGAACTGAGAGAAAGAAATGTTTGTTGTTTAAGTCATACAGTCTGTGGTACTTTTTTATAGCAGTCTGAAAACAGACTAACGCAGATAGGAAAATAGATGGGGATACAGAGAACCTAGAAATAGATCCATTTAAAAGCTCTGTGATCAAGGGTAGGAAAAGTTTTCTAAACATGACACAGTTACAAAATTAAAAAAAAAAAAGATTCAAGTACTTACATTAAAATTAAAAACTTATATACATCAAAAGTACTATAAATAAAAAGACATGCCCCATCCGTGAAGAAGATACAAGCAAGGCAGATACTTATAAAAGAGCCTGTATAGTTAAATAATAAATATAATTAGCCAAAAAGAATAACAGATGTGAATAGCCAATTTATAATTGAGGAAGTGCCATAAATATATTCAAGCATGCCCAACATTTAAAATATTTTATTTCCATTAAGTGAAAATTTTAAATATCCCAAAATACCAAATATCGAGAAGATAAAATTAAATGGAAAATTACAAATTACTGTAGATAATTTAAGTTGGCCAACAAAGTTAAAATGCATTCGTCAATATCTAATGGATTTGAAAGACTATATATCCTACAAGATAAATTTTATTCCCAAACATTTACTCTGGAGAAAATACTGCATTTGTGCAGAATGCAAAAATTTGAAAATTTTCTTGGCCATATCATTTCTTATATTGAAATGTGTAAGCAAGCAAAAACTCCTTTAGGAAAGTAATAAAGAAATTCTGACATAATTTCAATGAATTATTGTAAGGATTTATAAAGCAGGAATTAATTTCAAAAATATTAAGTTGAGAAAAAAAGTGACTTGCAGGGGTACCTGGGTGGCTCAGTGGGTTGAGCCACTGCCTTCGGCTCAGGTCATGATCTCAGGGTCCTCGGATCGAGTCCTGCATTGGGCTCTCTGCTCGGCAGGGAGCCTGCTTCCCTCTCTCTCTCTCTCTGCCTGCCTCTCTGCCTACTTGTGATCTCTCTCTGTCAAATAAATAAATAAAATTTAAAAAAAAGTGACTTGCAGAAAATAGCATGCAGTATGATAATACATATGTGCAAAAGTTTACTACAAAATATTACTATATACTATCTAAATATATATGTGTAGTGGAAGTAGAAAGATGAATGGCAATTACAAAAGTCAAGCAGAATAGTAATTATGTCTGATAGGAAGAAAGAAAGATATAATTGGAAGAAGGAACACAAGGAGTTTCAAATATATTCATAATATTTTGTGTCTTTGGTTGATTTTTCGGTGAATACGTACTTATACACATACACACATATCTACATATATATTTATATATTTAATGTTATTTAGCTGAAAAATCAATAAAATTAGAAATTAAAGTAAAATAAAAAAGTGGGTAACATTAAAAATGGGTGAAGAGCATCAAAAGTATAAACTTCAGGTTACAAAATAAATAAGTCAAAAGAATATAATGTATAGCAATGTGACTATAGCTAATAATACTATATTACATATTTGAAAGTTGTCAGGAGAGTGGATCTTAGAATTTCTTATTACAAAAAAAAAACTGTGACTATGTAAGGTAATAGATGTTTAACTAGACTTGTTCTGGTGATCATTTCACAACATATACAAATATCAACATATTATGTTGTACATCTAAAACCAATACAGTGTTATATGTCAATTATAACTCAAGTTAAAAACTAACTAACTAAATAAATAAAAGGGCAGAAAAAGTGAAATCTAGAGTTAGGCGGCCTATGCAGTATCCTTATTATGATACATAGTCATTTCATGACTTTGAGCAATTCACTTACCCACTCTGGGGATCAAGTTTCTTACATTTAAATTGAGATAATAATAGAAAATACTTCATTTTGCAGTAAGTATTGATGAAGTCAATATGTGTCAAATGCTGAATCAATACCCAGCATATAGTGATATAAATTATTTTTTTAAAAAATGGACAAAGAGGGTGCCTGGGTGGCTCAGTGGGTTAAGCCACTGCCTTCGGCTCAGGTCATGATCTCAGGGTCCTGGGATCAAGTCCCGCATCGGGCTCTCTGCTCAGCGGGGAGCCTGCTTCCTCCTCTCTCTCTCTGCCTGCCTCTCTGCCTACTTGTGATCTCTCTCTGTCAAATAAATGAATAAAATCTTTAAAAAAAAAAATGGACAAAGAAAGCAAAGGGGAGATAGGAAGTTTGCTAATGAGTATGGTTTATGCACCCGAGCAAAGAGAGATCAATGTAAGAGATATCGAAAGCTTAAAAATTAATCTTCCCACACCCAACATATATTCAGGCATTAAGCTGAAAACAAAATGTAAAATGATGAATAAGGTAAAGAATTTATTCTCAATAAACATATCTTTTTATATGATTTCTCAATCTGGGAACCATAATTGGGATTCAAGAATCTTTGACCTCATAGAGTTGAATGCCAAAAAAAAAAAAAAAAGAAGAAAAAGAATTTAAAGAATATCTGTGATATGTGGTATCATATGAAAATTTTCAGAATCTGAAAGGAGTCTATGACCCCCCAAACTTAATATACTTGTAATTAATTTTCATGTAAGTAAACAATTGTATTAGAGTATGGTAGATGTTATAATAAAAATAATGTAGAGCAGTGATTATGAGAGAACTGACCATCTTGCTCCTGTGGGTCTTAAGAGTGGAAATCATACCGGCATTAAAATCTGTACGAGATTCCCCCATGCAATACTGTTTGCAGACAAACAAATAAGCAAACATTCAAGCCGAAGAAGGAAAATGAGTAAGACATTTCACCTGGGGAAATTCAGCTGGTTTGCTAGGGTTGGACTATAATACACAGTGAGGGGTATTTGAGAAAGGAGGGGGTTTTGGCTATGTTATGGACTAGTTCCTGTTAGATCTCTTGCATATCTTTAGATCTCTTGTATTCTGAGAAGGGAAAGCAATTGGTCTATGATCCATTCACTAGCAGGGGTCGAGGGACGCTCAGCCCCACGAGATAAAGGACCAAAGTTGGTGATCTAGTCTACTTTTCTAGTCAATTTGCCTTCCAAGTAAATAGACTAAAGATGTTTACAAGAAGGTAAAAAAGACTTATCTATTGAATGTCTTTAGATAAAGGGTCGTTTTGGTAAGTGAACCTATAATCTATGAGACATGCCTTCCTGGTGAGAGTCACAGAAACTACCTGCCTCTCTAGAGTATAAGACTAGATATTTTGTAATTTAAACATTTTCTTCTTTATGTAAGATAACTCCAGGACCTCACTTAAAGACTTCATCCATTATCTGGTGCCGGAGATGCATGCATGCCTTAAAGATATCCATGATATCCCAGAGTTTTTCTTTAGTTGGTCAAAGTCTCTTGATATTCTATATCCTTAAAATAATTACCAAATCTTGAAACTAGGTAAGATCCTTGATTAGTATGCATCTGGTTTGACAATCTGATCCCTTGCATCACTCACAGCTGTTCTAAGCGCCCACCCTTGCAAGAATAACACCATTACCTTCAGGTAGGACAAACACTGAGGTGTACTTTCTACTCCAGATCTCCTTGGAGTTAATGTTTGTTTGTTTCTAATTGAAATGACATCTTTACTTGAGTTCATCCCTTTCTCTCCTCTGCTTCTTCCACTCCCTCATCAGTTTCTTTGGGTAACGTTTGTTTAAGAAATTGCTTACATGTAGGGGCACCTGGGTGGTTTAGTGGGTTAAGCCTCTGCCTTTGGCTCAGGTCATGATCCCACAATCCTGGGATCGAGCCCGGAACTGGGCTCTCTGCTCAGCAGGGAGCTTGCTTTCCCCTCTCTCTCTGCCTGCCTCTCTGCCTACTTGTGATCTCTGTCTGTCAAATAACTAAATAAAATCTTAAAAAAAAAAAAAAAGAAATTATTTGTATTTAATCTTTGTCTCCGGGTCTGTTTTTTTGAAAACCTGAACTTCTATAGATGCTATGTAATGAGGTATTTAGACTTTAACATAACTGCAATACATACAAAAATGGAATTGGAATAGAAAAATCATTTCAAAATAGAGAAAAGGTTGATATAAGTGAGTGTGATATTTGTCAAAGAGAAGATATTACTGACTTCTGCCCTTTGTTTTTTTTTTTTAATCAGTTCTTCACTTTACTCTTTGCATGTTCCTGAAGCTCGAGGATACAAATACTGAATTTGAAGGACAGTTCCGTTTTTACAAGGAGCAGCACTTTAAATCTGTTGAAACCAAAAAAAATACAGTATGTTATAATCAGTAAACATTTTTGGGGTAACATTCTACAAATGCCAACAGATAAAATTTTTAAATCTTGTGAAGTACCAATTGAAAAAGCAATTTTGCTAGGGAAATGTGAAGAGCATAGACCCAATAAAGTGCAGTAAGGATTGTTAGAACATTGGTTCATTGCTCCAAATACTTGAGAGAACTCTCAGGCTTAACTGAGTCAGAATAACTTCTCAATTTGACCTGGCCCAGTATCTTTTTCATTGTTCCTGATTAAGTGACAGCAATGAGTGTGAAGAAGAAAAGAAATAGAAAGGATAGAAACAACAAAAGTATCTTGTAATTAATTTTGTATTAAGAAATTTTAGAAGTCTGGTATTTACTTATAATCATTGAAATGAGAATTGAAAAATTTTTTTCAATCCAAATTGTAAAGACTGATGAACTTTCTCCTATATAACAGATCTACTAAAACATTTTAAGTCTTAGATAATAAATACTTGGTGATTATGCTCTAGGAAAAAGAAAACAAATTGTTATGTATTTGTTGTGTAATGCCATAAGTTAAAGCAAGTAACTCTTGTATATCTCTGCTAAGAACTAACAAAAGGAACTTTAGTTAAATATTAACAGAAGACTTTGAGTAAGAAAGCATATGAAAACCATATACCAATCTAGAATAATAAAGGTAGAATTATGGGAAAAAATGTTGCTATAAAGTGGGACTTGGTAATTATGAAAAGGCAGTATAGCTTGTTGGAGAGCAAGAAATCTTTCATTCTTCCTGGGTTCAGTTCCTAGCTCTGTAATTATTAGCAGTATGATTTGGGGCAAGGCAACAGAGCTGTATGTCCTTTTTTCATTCTCTAAATTAGAGATAACAATACCTACCTCACAAGCTTGTTGAGATATATATATATATATATATATATATATATATATATATATATATATATATATATATATATAGCATTTAGAACATAAGGGTTATATTTAAAGCACTTAAAATGTGGATGTTATAGAGTAAGTACCATATAAATGTTTTAATTCGTTATTATCATGATTATTAATTAATGTTTATGCCTGAATAATAACAGAGGAATAAAACAAGGTATAAAACAGTATTTGCAAATGTTAAATTTAAAGTGTTTAAATAACACATGGACAAAATATGCTAATACTTGGGTTAGGAAACTAAAAACGGCAGACCTTTAATTTGTCTTCTTATTAACCAAAAATAATTGCACTTATAAGTATCTGAATTTTCTTCATTGGAATTGTTCTCTCCTTCCCCATTGGCATTTTTAAATGTTTATGTAGGAATATTGTTTTCAAAATATTTTTATGGGATAGTATGTCTACCTAACCAAATGAATTCATTAACATGTATGAGAAATACAAAAATTATAGCACTTACTCTCAATTAATACATTAATTAAACTACTAATTATTAACTTTGAGTATTTTTATGACTCTATAGTGCTCAGAGGTAATACAGAAATGCCTGTGACAACTTCTTCTGCTGTGATACAAGCCTACTGCTTTTTTAGAAAAGAGAGGTAGTTCTTAGTTCCTACATATTCTGATAGGGTTAGAGTAGTGTTTTGTCCAGGGAAACAAAGAGGTAAGGCTCTTCACCTTACCAGCGGAACCAAGCCCAGCTTTCCAGAACTGAAAATTATTACATTGAATTTGAATTAAGGACTTTATACTGATTGTTATCTGTCTACTAAAAAATTAAACTATGTAACATTTAAAAGCCTCATAAGCAACACCTACCATGTATGTTTTAGATGTCCTTATTTAGAAACACCAAGACATTTTTGAACCAAATATAAAATATCTGACAGCAAATTGGCCTTGATTTAGTGCCAGAATTCATTCTACAGTACTTATGGAAATGAAAGATTAACTACTCTATTGGTATACTAACTATAAACTTGTGAAGGGTATCCAATTCCTGTGAGTTTCCACATTGGTGAACTAAGGATCATTAAATAAACTTAGCTGCTAAGATTTTAGCACAAGCTGCAATGCCTGGAACATAGTGGGCATTCAGTATGCAGTGGCTAGTATCTCTGTGTTGTTTTATTCCTATTCTTGTTAGGAGCACATTAATTTAAATTAATGCTGATAACCATCCAAAAATTTCGTTTTTTTCTTTACCATTCTATTCTCCTCTAAAATTAATGACAGCTCAGCATAAATCAGTGTCCTTCAGAATAGCTTCATATTAAAGAAATGACCCATAGAGTGAAAATTTTGTGGGTAGGCCAGAAAACTCAAAACTGTGGTCTTTTTTGCTTTTAGGTATGCTCACAAATTACTTGGAGAATCTTGGGAATGTTATTTGTTAACAACTGAAATGAATAAATGTGTGTATATACATATGTGTGTATGTGTGTGTGTGCACATGCACACACACACATACACACTCTTTACATAAAGTTCCAAGGGGCCAAGGTTAGGAAACATAAGTACACATGGATACACACGTATACATATGTATGTATGTATATATACCTGCATGCATGTATGCATATATCTTCAATATACACTACCCCAACCTAAAGCATTCCATATCATGTCATAACTGTTGACCTGCACTCTCTTTATCTGTTTTACTTCAGTACTTAAAATTATATTTATCTTTGTATGGTTTCCTTAGCGATGGGAAACATTACACAATCACTTTTGCACTTTTTGAAATGACATGCTTTTTGATAAATCTCTGAAAAACTGTGGAGGAGAAACATTTCTTCTCTGAACTCACCTATTTGGACTGAATGCTTTTCTTCTCTTAGGAAGTGACAAGGAACATATCATTGGTAATTTTTTAACTTTAAAACCAAGCATTATAAAGTAATTAAAACATTGCAGTTATATCCTCTTAATGCAATGGATATTAAACTAGGAAATCCACGAAAGGAAAATGGTAAAGTGTCTGTCCAGTTGATACTGGCCTCTGAGCAATGCTGTCCTAAGCATGGCTCTCCGCTGAGGAAAGGAAAGATTTAAGAGCAATTAAAAAGACATCTTGATGGGGACCCTGGATGGCTCAGTCTGTTAAGTGTCTGACTCTTGATTTTAGCTCAGGTCATGATCTCAGGGTTTTGAGATCAAGCCCTGTGTCAGGCTCCATGTTCAGTGAATGGCCTGCTTGTCCCTCTCTCTCCCCTCAGTTGCTCACTTGTGTTCTCTCTCTCAAATAAATAAGTAAAATCTTAAAAAAAAAAAAAAGTCATCTTGACTCAGACACACTTGATGTAAGAATTGGCATAACAAACAGAGAAAACCAAAAATTGGTGCAGCAAAGTGTGATTCTTAAACTCAGAATTTTCCTTTCTTGATTTCAACCCTCTTTGTGATGTTTAATGTTCACCAGCCAATGGCCTCTACCTAAACAACCCTCATTAGCTTTCAGTTCCAAATGAAGCAGAAGTTTGATTTAGATTGATTTAATTGAGCAGCAACTTTCTTCTTTACTATTCTGCTATTTTCATGATGAAGACAGGTGTCTAGGGCTGTATTGCAAATTCTCTAATTAGAAATTTTAGTATTATCATAGTATTTCCCTTTTGTATGTTACATAGGGCAATTTGAGCTAGTTCTTCTATGTTTAGGTTTCATTGAATCTAAAAAAAAATTCTTTTTTTCAAAATGTACACTTTATCAATAAGAAAAGTTATATTGTGATATGTGGAGTGAGAGAGGAGTCTCCATGCATTTTTTTTTTAATCTGTCTTCTTACCTGCCAGATATTTGAGGATTTTCAGCCAAGGAAAATGAAAAAGACAAATACTAAACCAAACATTAATATAAAGACACACACATACACATGTATACACACTCACGATTGACATAAATTCAAAGTAAGCCAGGCACAATATTTTTCCTGTAAAGTTGATAAAAAACACAATACATAGAGACAGTTTATTTCTTTGTTCATTAAATATTAACTGAGTACATGCTATGCGACACCATTTTAAATTTTAGAGGTACATCTATAACCATGCTATAATACTTGTTTTCATAGAATTTATATTTTAGTGAGAGGATACAGAAGATAATACCCAAATAAATGATGAAAATACATTCAGAAATATATTAATTATATGGGAAAAATTAGGGTGCTGTGATAGAGAAAAACTGAGCTGGGAGGAGCCATTTTTGATTGGGTGCTCAGTGAAAGCTTCTCTGAGGTGGAAACATATTAGTTGTTGTGAATGACAAAAAGCCAGGTTAGAGGAAAGTAGTGTGTGTGTGTGTGTGTGTGTGTGTGTGTGTGTGTGTGTGTGTTTCCAAGTACAGAAAATAGTTGTTGCTGTTGTTTTCCAAGCACAGAAAACAGGTACAGTTATACCATAGGATCTAAGCAAGTGCCAACTTAAGTATCCCCAGAAGTCAGGTCAGCATGAAAAAGAAGGTCAAAAAGAGAACAATTATGCAGGGCTTGTTAGCTTTTACTTAAAGGTTATGCAGAGTCTTGAAAATGAAAGTAGTATCTGATAGATGCGTGTGTGTGTGTGTGTATTTTTAAATGATTTTATTTATTTAGAGAAAGAGAGTGAGCATGTACAAGGGGGAGGGACAGATAGGGAGATACAGACTCACCGCTGAGCAGGGACTCCCACCTCCCCCACCCCCCAACCCCCCCCACCCCCCCATCATGTGCACCTTGGTTCCAGGATCCTGGGATAATGAGCTGAGCTGAAAGCAAACTGACTGAGCCATCCAGCTGCCCGTGTGTGGTGTGTGTGTGTGTGTGTGTGTGTGTGTGTGTGTTTTAAGAACAGAGTAAGAAAACCAGTGATCAGTGTTCCTGCTTAGTGTGGCAGCAGTGGAGATGGGGAAGAGGTAATGGATTTGAGTGAAAGCAGGGACAACAGGAACTGGTGAAATATTAAATGTGAGGGATTAGAGAATGAGAGCAAGGAATCCTGGATACATAGTTTTTGGTATAGGCTGAGTGCTACATGCTCAGACTGGGAGAATCAGAGAGAGCAAATCTGGCAGGGAATCAAGAATTCTCCTTTTAGGTATTTTTGGGAGTGAGTTGCTTAATCCTAGATTGACATTTAGAGGTCAAATGAGGAAAATAGCAAATAAAGGAGACATAAAATATTGTGTAATATGTTAGAAGCATCCCAGAGTTGTGTAGGGTCGTAGAAAACAAGATAAGAAAGTATTTCAAAAAGGAAGAAGTGATCAATTAGTTACATGCCAATCAGAGGTCAAGGAAGATTAGAACAAAAAGGTGATCTTTGTATTTGGCAAATTGAACATCATTACTGACTTGAATAGAAGTTTCCGTTTCTTTGTAGAAGTAGAACAAAAGTCTGATAAGAATTTTTCAGGAGAACAGGAAGGAAAGATGTAATAAAGCATAACCAATATTTTATGTGGTCTCACCCTCTGACAGAGAGAGAGATAGGCAGAGCAAATGAATGAGTGAATAGCCAAAGGTTGAGGAATTATTTCTTGTGAAAATGAAAACACTGAGGAATGGCTGTATTCTCAAGAGAATTAACTTATAAATGATTAGAAACTGAAGATGGAAAACAATGAAACAGAATTTGACAACTCTGATGGTAGAATAAATTTGTATAAATTTGTCAAATACAATTAGTTTAAGTTTTAAGTTTGTAAAATTTTTATTTACTTTGAAAGTTAACCTCACTTCTGGGAATCTATCTCAGAAACTTGCTTAAAAGAATACTGTTTGCTGCATTATTTAAAATCTCAAAATATGGAGAATATACAAAATCCTACAAAATAGCTTATACGTACAGTGGTATGTTATACAATTATTATAAAATCACATTTTGGAATATATTTAATAAGAAGAAAAATATATAAAATAGAATTTTATATGATAAGTATTAAAATTATATTGAAGATGATCATAATTATATATATGCAAGCATGAGTTTGAATGTATTTTGAGATACATATTACATATACATATTCATATGTATGAGTATGTTTTCTGTAGATGTGAATTTTCAAATATGCATTCAGTTTACACTTCTGATTGCTAAAATAATTTATATTTTCTGCAACATTTCCTTATATTCCAAAATATTTTCACAGAAACAGTCATGCCCATTTTTATAATGAGAAAAATATGCATTTAAAATTGTTTGTAAAAGTTTTATTTTAAGAAAGAATGTAGGCAATAATTAGAATAGCCCATAGGAATAAACAGGGTAACATTCATCATAGAGGGGACATTTTTCTCCACTTAAAGCCAGAAACTTCCATCGATAACCTCGAGTTATCCTGAAGTGGACATCTCCTAGAGAGGAAAAATATGTAGGAAATATTTTGCAGGAGCAGGGATGGGGAAAAAAATGCATCTTCAGCACTTGCAATAGCTACATGGTTTCAGCAATAAAAAAA